>NC_079172.1:41620970-41698470 GCF_947568905.1 Ostrea edulis
CAATAGTCAAATGCTGATCTCATGTTATTAAAATAAAAGGCCACCAAGTCTCACGCATAGAGAGAAGAAACCTGTTATAACAGTAAAAAACGTCAATTCTATATGTTCTACACAAGGAATTAAATCTATACTGTAAAATAAAATAACTCAGTTATTATACTAAGAATTTGTAATGAAAACATATGCGAGATATTCCCTTAGTGTGTATCATCCTGGCAGTATTTTACTTGAATACACTAATTTGGTGTTCTTGAAATCAAAGTGAAATATAGCATGCTGTTAGGGCCATCCAGAGTAGACATATCGTCTAAAAAAAAATTTCAAAGAAATAAAATCAATGATACACTAACTAAGGCCTTCTTTTGAATACTTTATAAAATATATAAATAACATTTTGACGAGTTTATTGATACTGAATTATATCTATGTTATATATCATGTACAATTAAAAACATCTAGGCTGAATATGCAGAACAAAATTTTTCTATAGAATTATAGGAGATTAAAAATAAACTTTCCTAAAAAATTCATTGCCAGTAAGTGAAAACCATTGAAATTATGTACATTAGATATCAAACAGTGCTCCAACTTCTTTTACAATTCCTCACATTGTTTTATGAAATTGATTTACAACTTCTACTAAATACTTAAAAATAAAAACATTAGATTTCTATCTATTCTCATTCTGTTTTGGAACTCCTTATACAAAACATTTTCTCATACAGGAAGGACTTTGACAGCTTTCTTTTTTGTCATTTTCAGATCTGTTCATGGGATATTTCCCACCCGTCAGTTGGTGGCGATACCTTCCATGGGTCGACACACAGTATAGAATAAAAAATGACGAGGTTGTAGTCTACAGGTTGAAACTATAAATATCCGGAACCTAAATTACAGCAACACCCAGAACCTAAATTACAGCAACATCCAGAACCTAAATTACAGCAACACCCAGAACCTAAATTACAGCAACACCTAGAATCTAAATTACAACAACACCCAGAACCTAAATTACAGCAATACCCAGAACCTAAATTATAGCAACACCCAGAACTTGAATTACAGTAACACCTAGAATCTAAATTACAGCAACACCCAGAACCTGAATTACAGCAACATCCAGAACCTAAATTACAGTACCCGCAACGTTATTCTTGACATTCCTATCGTGCTCTATCGTGCGTGTATCCTATCGTATCGTGTGTGTATCCTATCGTATCGTGCGTGTATCCTATCCTATCGTGTATCAGGTTTTCCGTTTTCTATCGTGTTTTGCGTTTATCAGGTCTATCGTGTATCGTGTTTTGCGTGTATCAGGTTTTCCGTTTATCGTGAAAATCGTTTATCGTGTAGCTTCGGAAACTATCGGTATCGTTTATAAAATCTAATGAAAAAGTACGATACTTTCCGAAACCTTTATTCGTTTTGTTAAAGAAGCTATTTTTAGGAATCGAGGAAAGACGGTATTTTTGAAGGAGAACATAAAGTTGTCGATTTTAAGGCAGAAGAAGAGATATTTGTCTGTCCAGAGAGAGAGAGTGAAAATTTATCACAATTTAATTCTAAGTAGTCTGGAAAGTAGGACAGTAAACCGAGCACAGTAAATCTGAAAGCTCCTTCTGAAGTTCATAAACATTTGTCTGTCTAGAAACAGTTATTTGTAATTAATACTAACAGAAAAATAGGGAGTTCCGATTTGAAAGGAAAAATCAGTAAATTACATTGTTTATCACATACATGTATATTTTAATAATGGTTCTTTTTCTTCCGATTTTTTTTCCACGTGTATGCTACTTATATAGCAACTGCTGAACTTGTGCGCGTCCTTATATCTGATTTTGTGTATCACCCGTGTTTTGACAGCTAACATTCTCAGGGACATTGTATTTCACACATTTAGAAGATTAAGTTTTAAAAGGGTGCAAGGGTGTTGCATCCCCCAAAATTCTGCTCAACTGGGCACGATTCCGCTGTCATCGTTGTTTTGTTTTTTATATACCTTGTACATGTACACATGTACCAATACTCGTATGTGTAGATACTGGAAATTTATGTTGGTTTTGATGATTATTTGAATTTTTTTTACACACTAAGCGTTTCAAAATTGCGAATTTAAAACAAGCCGGGTTTTGTTTATGTTTTTTAAACAGTATATTTATGTTTTGTTAACAAAATATCAATTCAAATAAATATGTTCCAATTACTTATGACTATCAATTATCAATCATAGTGTAAAAATATCTAACAGGTGTAGTGCGGTTGATTTTTTTTAAAGCGGTCGTTATGAAAATAACTTGAGATGTTGAATGAGCCGTGAACTTAGAGCTTGATGCAAAATAACCCCCTCCTCGCTACACGCACAATATTTACTTGGTTTTATTTCATACTCAAGGTAATATACATTAGCATAAGAGAGCTACTGAAGCATGATATCACTACATTATATTACATTTAGTTAATTCCCTGTATAATCTATATATTAAACATTAGGTGACAATATAAGTTTTAGAATCATTGGCTGATAAAATTCATATAGATATCAAATAATGAATTCAATGCCGTATATATTTTATTATTATTTTTTTTTTAATTTTAGCTGTGATGGCATTAAAAAAAACAAAGAAAAACGTACGACCGTGGATTAAAGAAATTATATGGTACAAAACCGATCAATGTTTTAAACAAATGTTACCGCGACGGGGACAGGTAGCTGATAGTCATCCCGCGATGAGAACGCGGTTTTCCTGAGTTACCTATAGATTACCGCGTTAGATTTTTTCCCATCGCGAGAACGCGGGAAACAAGAAATCCGTTTTGTCCGTAATGTAGGTATATAATGAACATTGAAATCCTTCAATATTATTATCAACATAATGTAAACATAATGTAATTATGTTGTAGGTATCAAAATTTCGTTCCGTCTAAACCGTTTCTAAATTTACAACATTTCTATCAGGTTTTCCGTTTATCGTGAAGATCGTTTATCGTGTTTTGCGTTTATCAGGTCTATCGTGAAGATCGTTTATCAGGTTTTGCGTTTATCAGGTTTATCGTGTATCCTATCGTATCGTGCGTGTATCCTATCGTATCGTGCGTGTATCCTATCCTATCGTGCGTGTATCGTGTTCTATCGTTTATCATGTCAAGAATAACGTTGCGGGTACTGTACAACAATACCCAGAACCTAAATTACAGCAACACCCAGAACCTAAATTACAGCAATGCCCAGAACCTAAATTACAGCAATACTCAGAACCTAAATTACAGCAATACCCAGAACCTAAATTACAGCAATACCCAGAACCTAAATTACAGCAACACCTAGAACCTAATTTAAAACAATACCCGGAACCTAAATTACAGCAATACACAGAATCTAAATTACAACAACAACCAGAACCTAAACAAGAGGTACTGTGAGCAATGCTCACTAAGAATACCCCCCGCTTACCCCAATCTCCCAAAGGGTGTTGGTAATAGGTAAAACTTCAGTATTATGATCCAAAAGGTATCTAGGAACACAGCATCTCCATGCGATGAAAAAAGCCATTAAAGAATTTAAATGGAAACCATATTGCTACTTTGATGTCCAGTGCACGTGACCTTTGGACCCCAAAATCGATAGGGAACATCTTCATCCCATGGGTAGTCCATATGTATGATATGGTGACTATAGGTGGAAAGGATAACGCTTTAGAGCCCGGAAACCATATTGCTACTTCGATGTCCAGTGCGCTTGACCTTTGACCTTTTGACCCCAAAATCGATAGGGAACATCTTCATCCCATGGGTAGTCCATATGTATGATATGGTGACTGTAGGTGGAAAGGATAATGCTTTAGAGCCCGGAAACCATTGCGTTAACAGACGGACAACCCGATTCCAGTATACCCCCCCCCCCCCCCCCCCCCCCCGCAACTTGTTGCGGGGGGTATAATTACAGCAATACCCAGAATCTAAATTACAGCAACACCCAGAACCTAAATTACAGCAATACCCAGGACCTAAATTACAGCAATACCTAGAACCTAAATTACAGCAACACCCAGAACCTAACTTACAGCAATACCCAGAACCTAAATTACAACAACATCAAGAACCTAAATTAAAGCAATATCCAGAATCTAAATTACAACAACACCCAGAACCTAAATTACAGCAATACCTAGAACCTAAATTACAGCAATACCTAGAACCTAAATTATAGCAACACCCAGAACCTAAATTACAACAACATCCAGAACCTAAATTACTGCAACACCCAGAACCTAAATTACAGTAACACCCAGAACCTAAATTACAGCAATACCTAGAACCTAAATTACAGCAATACCTAGAACCTAAATTACAGCAACACCCAGAACCTAAATTACAACAACATCCAGAACCTAAATTAAAGCAACACCCAGAACTTAAATTACAGCAATACACAGAATCTAAATTACAACAACAACCAGAACCTAAATTACAGCAATACCTAGAACCTAAATTACAGCAATGCCTAGAACCTAAATTACAGCAACACCCAGAATCTAAATTACAGCAATACCCAGAACCTAAATTACAGCAATACCCAGAACCTAAATTACAACAATACCCAGAACCTAAATTACAGCAACATTCAGAACCTATATTATGATTTTAAAGTTTCAACCACAACGTGAAACTGCCGGAACATAAATTATGTCACAATGTTCAAATTTTGTTGTTCGAGGGAAAAATAATGTATCTTTTCGCATGATGTTAATATTTGTGGTTATGGTCTCCATGGTAGTTTGCCATTTTCTCTGGTGTATCAAAAATTCATTCCACACATACACTGCAGACATGAAGGATTTCCAGCAATCTTTTGTGAATAATCAATGTTTCAGAAACAACAAAATCAACATCAAACCTGTAGTTCAATATTTTTGCTGTATGTTACAGATGCATGCAGCGCCTATAGGGACACAATGCATGAACACTTATGAATAACATTACAATCAATGAATCATTCTTCATTATCATGTTTATAGAGAGGATTAAATCAATAGACTGCCTTCACAAGAAAACCTGATAATTGTTTAATGTTGTTTGGAAAGATTGTGCTAATTACAATTATTGTAGATTCCTGTCAATGGACAAACATAATTGAAATAACATATAAATCTAACTCTACAGTGAAGCCTCAGTAATCCGGACCTCAGTAATCTGGATGCTTCACCCACTATCTATTATAATTAGATGTTTTTCACTCTAAAGTAACCAGCAACAACAAAACAAAACCCACATAATCATGATAATGTAGTTTTTGTCTTAGGTGTTTACTTTCATACACAGCATAATTAAAGTTGTCTAACAATATGTAAGATTTGACTTCCACAGAATGCAAAAAATTTGAAACTTTCGCCAATTTGAAAATTGACACACTAGACATACTAAATTCTGATCTCTTTTGCGAATGGAAGTAATTTGATTCAGTCAATGGATTTGAAATACAATATGCATGAAAATCTCAAAACTTTCAAGTCATTTCACTGAATACTGTACATATATTACTATTCCGTACCATCAGAGCTAGGAATCACTGATGTAATCATGGATTTGCCTTTCTGTTGTATATATAATAATGGATTACGAGATAACATCAGATTTTGGTGCAATCACAAATCAATGATCTTCCTTTAGCACCAAAACACCAAAAGATGTACAGTATTTGAATACAGATTTTTTTAAAATTGCAAATGTCCATGATATCTATAAAGAATATTCAAATAAAATTATAATCATGGACAACCCTACTCAAGACAATAACAGACTCCTAACCTGTGAAAAGACATCTTTAGTTTGTCCCACCCTCTGACCTATGTATAAAGACATCTTTAGTTTGTCCCACCCTCTAACCTATGTATAAAGACATCTTTAGTTTGTCCCACCCTCTGTATAAAGACATCCTTAGTTTGTCCCACCCTCTGACCTATGTATAAAGACATCTTTAGTTTGTCCCACCCTCTCACCTGTCTATAGACATCTTTAGTTTGTCCCACCCTCTGACCTATGTATAAAGACATCTTTAGTTTGTCCCACCCTCTCACCTGTGTATAGACATCTTTAGTTTGTCCCACCCTCTAACCTGTGAATAAAGACATCTTTAGTTTGTCCCACCCTCTAACCTGTGAATAAAGACATCTTTAGTTTGTCCCACCCTCTAACCTATGTATAAAGACATCTTTAGTTTGTCCCACCCTCTAACCTGTGAATAAAGACATCTTTAGTTTGTCCCACCCTCTGTATAAAGACATCTTTAGTTTGTCCCACCCTCTCACCTATGTATAAAGACATCTTTAGTTTGTCCCACCCTCTGTATAAAGACATCTTTAGTTTGTCCCACCCTCTCACCTATGTATAAAGACATCTTTAGTTTGTCCCACCCTCTAACCTGTGTATAGACATCTTTAGTTTGTCCCACCCTCTCACCTGTGTATAAAGACATCTTTAGTTTGTCCCATCCTCTCACCTGTGAATAAAGACATCTTTAGTTTGTCCCACCCTCTGACCTATGTATAAAGACATCTTTAGTTTGTCCCACCCTCTCACCTGTGTATAAAGACATCTTTAGTTTGTCCCACCCTCTAACCTATGTATAAAGACAGCTTTAGTTTGTCCCACCCTCTCACCTATGTATAAAGACATCTTTAGTTTGTCCCACCCTCTCACCTGTGTATAGACATCTTTAGTTTGTCCCACCCTCTCACCTGTGTATAAAGACATCTTTAGTTTGTCCCACCCTCTCACCTGTGTATAAAGACATCTTTAGTTTGTCCCACCCTCTAACCTATGTATAAAGACATCTTTAGTTTGTCCCACCCTCTCACCTGTGAATAAAGACATCTTTAGTTTGTCCCACCCTCTCACCTATGTATAAAGACATCTTTAGTTTGTCCCACCCTCTAACCTATGTATAAAGACATCTTTAGTTTGTCCCACCCTCTCACCTGTGTATAAAGACATCTTTAGTTTGTCCCACCCTCTGACCTATGTATAAAGACATCTTTAGTTTGTCCCACCCTCTAACCTATGTATAGACATCTTTAGTTTGTCCCACCCTCTCACCTGTGTATAAAGACATCTTTAGTTTGTCCCACCCTCTAACCTGTGTATAAAGACATCTTTAGTTTGTCCCACCCTCTCACCTATGTATAAAGACATCTTTAGTTTGTCCCACCCTCTCACCTGTGTATAAAGACATCTTTAGTTTGCTCCACCCTCTGACCTATGTATAAAGACATCTTTAGTTTGTCCCACCCTCTCACCTGTGTATAAAGACATCTTTAGTTTGTCCCACCCTCTCACCTATGTATAAAAACATCTTTAGTTTGTCCCACCCTCTCACCTGTGTATAAAGACATCTTTAGTTTGTCCCACCCTATAGATCCTGTCACACGCCTGGTCCTCCAGTGATGGATTCCTACAAGTATACATATACACCAATAAAAACTTGACCTGTCCTATACACATATACACCAATCAAAACTAGACGTGTCCTATGTACATACACACCAATAAAAACTTGACCTGTCCTATTATATATACATACAGTACCCGCAACGTTATTCTTGACATTCCTATCGTGCTCTATCGTGCGTGTATCCTATCCTATCGTGTATCAGGTTTTCCGTTTTCTATCGTGTTTTGCGTTTATCAGGTCTATCGTGTATCGTGTTTTGCGTGTATCAGGTTTTCCGTTTATCGTGAAAATCGTTTATCGTGTAGCTTCGGAAACTATCGGGATCGTATATAAAATCTAATGAAAAAGTACGATACTTTCCGAAACCTTTATTCGTTTTGTTAAAGAAGCTATTTTTAGGAATCGAGGAAAGACGGTATATTTGAAGGAGAACATAAAGTTGTCGATTTTAAGGCAGAAGAAGAGCTATTTGTCTGTCCAGAGAGAGAGTGAAAATTTATCACAATTTAATTCTAAGTAGTCTGGAAAGTAGGACAGTAAACCGAGCACAGTAAATCTGAAAGCTCCTTCTGAAGTTCATAAACATTTGTTTGTCTAGAAACAGTTATTTGTAATTAACACTAACAGAAAAATAGGGAGTTCCAATTTGAAAGGAAAAATCAGTAAATTACATTGTTTATCACATACATGTATATTTTAATAATGGTTCTTTTTCTTCCGATTTTTTTCCCCACGTGTATGCTACTTATATAGCAACTGCTGAACTTGTGCGCGTCCTTATATCTGATTTTGTGTATCACCCGTGTTTTGACAGCTAACATTCTCAGGGACATTGTATTTCACACATTTAGAAGATTAAGTTTTAAAAGGGTGCAAGGGTGTTGCATCCCCCAAAATTCTGCTCAACTGGGCATGATTCCGCTGTCATCGTTTTTTTTTTTTTTTATATACCTTGTACATGTACCAATACTCGTACGTGTAGATACTGGAAATTTATGTTGGTTTTGATGATTATTTGAATTTTTTTTACACACTAAGCGTTTCAAAATTGCGAATTCAAAACAAGCCGGGTTTTGTTTATGTTTTTTAAACAGTATATTTATGTTTTGTTAACAAAATATCAATTCAAATGAATATGTTCCAATTACTTATGACTATCAATTATCAATCATAGTGTAAAAATATCTAACAGGTGTAGTGCGGTTGATTTTTTTTAAAGTGGTCGTTATGAAAATAACTTGAGATGTTGAATGAGCCGTGAACTTAGAGCTTGATGCAAAATAACCCCCTCCTCGCTACACGCACAATATTACTTGGTTTTATTTCATACTCAAGGTAATATACATTAGCATAAGAGAGCTACTGAAGCATGATATCACTACATTATATTACATTTAGTTAATTCCCTGTATAATCTATATATTAAACATTAGGTGACAATATAAATTTTAGAATCATTGGCTGATAAAATTCATATAGATATCAAATAATGAATTCAATGCCGTATATATTTTATTATTTTTTTTAAATTTTAGCTGTGATGGCATTAAAAAAAACAAAAAAACATACGGCCGTGGACTAAAGAAATTATATGGTACAAAACCGATCAATGTTTTAAACAAATGTTACCGCGACGGGGACAGGTAGCTGATAGTCATCCCGCGATGAGAACGCGGTTTTCCTGAGTTACCTATAGATTACCGCGTTAGATTTTTTCCCATCGCGAGAACGCGGGAAACAAGAAATCCGCTTTGTCCGTAATGTAGGTATATAATGAACATTGAAATCCTTCAATATTATTATCAACATAATGTAAACATAATGTAATTATGTTGTAGGTATCAAAATTTTGTTCCGTCTAAACCGTTTCTAAATTTACAACATTTCTATCAGGTTTTCCGTTTATCGTGAAGATCGTTTATCGTGTTTTGCGTTTATCAGGTCTATCGTGAAGATCGTTTATCAGGTTTTGCGTTTATCAGGTTTATCGTGTATCCTATCGTATCGTGCGTGTATCCTATCGTATTGTGCGTGTATCCTATCCTATCGTGCGTGTATCGTGTTCTATCGTTTATTATGTCAAGAATAACGTTGCGGGTACTGTATACACCAATAACAAGAGGCCCACAGGCCTTATTGGTCACCTGAATACTAGTGAAATGTATCACTACTTCCATGGGCTATGAAATCTAGAAAAAAAATTCGTTCTAAATATTTAAGCTAAAATTCTAATGTTCAGCAACAGTATAAAAAAAGATGTGTTCTTAAAACTTCACTGCCTTCAAAAGTGCATACACTGATGAAAGGCTTTAAATAATAGGTGTATTAACATTAAAACATCAAAAGATATGACTAATTTGGACTCTTCCTAAAGTCATAACCCTGGGTTTTGATTGAAATTCACCATTTTTTGTACATCCTTTTCTGCTATTCCTAAGGCATTTAGATTTTATACAGTATATAGCACTAAAGTAGATGTTATTTAAGTGTTTTACACATAAACACTATATAATAGGTTTGGTCCCGCCCTGGGGTCGGAACCCCTACCCTGGGGATCATGAAATTTACAATTTTGGTAGAGGCCTTCCTGCTCTCCATCACCATGCATTTAGTTTTTCTTACACATGTGAGATTCTTCAGAAGATTTTTGAAAATTGGTCAATTTTGGGCACTTTTTGCCCCGCCCCTAAGGCCCCAGGGGTGCAGGAATCCTGAAGTTTATAATTCACTTATAAACTTTGTTCCAAAGATGCTTCATACCAAATATGAAAAGAATTGGAATGATAGTTATCAAGAAGAAGTTAAAAATGTCTATTCACACATTCAATAACTGACCATTTTGGCCACACCCTGATACCAAAACCCCTATCCCTGGGATCATCAAATTTACAATTTTGGTAAAGGACTACCTGCTCTTTCTAAATATTTATTTAGTTTCAATATAGTATTAACAGCACTAAAGAAGATGTTATTTAAGTGTTTTACACATAAACACTATTTACTAAGTTTGGCCCCGCCCTGGAGTCTGAACCCCTACCCTGGGGATCATGAAATTTAAAATTTTGGTAAAGGCCTTCCTGCTCTCCATCACCATGCATTTAGTTTTTCCTACACATGTGCAATCTTGAGAAAAAGATTTTTGAAAATTGGTCAATTTGGGACACTTTTTGCCCCACCTCTAAGGCCCCAGGGGTGCTGGAGACCTGAAAGAACAAGGTACGGTTGTATACATAAAAAGGCCCAAAAAATTTCTCTCTATAAAATGTGTCTGGAATTAACCTTAATCAGCGTTTTAAGAAAGTAAAATAAATGCCAGGTATACTATGTCAACAAAATCAGAATGATAGTCCTAAATGGATAGCATTATGACATCATGAATAAGACATTTCCCGCCTTTTTCTCAAAATAAGCCTGAAAACTGTCAAATGTCATACAAATTATTGCTCAGGAAAAGATGTGCGCATTTGTCGAGCAAAATGAAAATGATATATATTGGGTATTATTTTGAGATGAAAAACATGCTTCAATATGAATTTGCTCGACGCATGCGCTGTATGTTTTCTAAAAGGAAAACCACCTGAATTTGTGGATATTTTCATTGAAAATGGCATTTTTGCAATTTTATGCCAACTTCAAGCTCTCGTCATATGACACAAATCATTTTTGCTGATCAAACTGAGTGAATTTTGGGTTTGCTAAACTATTCCTTAATTGAATGCCAGGATTTGAGCTCCAAGTGAAATCATCAATATTTTGGGCCAGATGACTGTAGAAACTGTACCTACTTCTTTACAATTTATGTCCCCCTTGTCCCAAAGATGCTTCATACCGAAAAGAATTGGACTGGCAGATATCAAGGAAAAGTTAAAAATGTTTAATTTTTAATGCATGACGGACAACAACCGATTGCAAACTTGACCTGTCCTATATACATGTACATACATGTATACACCAATAAAAACTATTTCACTGTGAAACAGGGGTAAGAAATCTACCAAGGTATGTCAATTGAAGATCAGGAATTTCAAAGTGTTATAAATTGATAGACAGTGGGATTAAAACAACAATTTCATGTTATAAGCAATAATGGTATAACCAAAATTTTTAAATGTAGTAACCATACAATTTTTTTTTAATTTGTACTATGTGTACCTTGATGTGCACAAAACCGACTCCATGCAGCTAGATGTTCTGCGGCAATGTACAAATTTTGTTATCATGTCTACACATTTTTGGGGGTTTTCTTTTCATCATATATTCCATTTTTAAATATCACATTTCCTTTGATTTTATACTGTATAAACCAAGGTATAAAAGGAACATAGGGACATTCATGGAAGCTTTAACTGGTAAGAGTAACACAATGCAGGGCTTGAAATTAACATATGCGCGTCAGTCTGTAACTGGTTAAAAGTCTGGCAGACTGACTGACATTTGTTTTAGTCAGTCCAATGGGACTGGTTGATTTTCTAAAGCATCATTTTGGAAAATATACTTATGAAATCTTATACACACATGTGGCATGCCTCCGTAGTTATCAGACAAATCTGATTCGTAAATATAAACCCCACATAAGTGTTACAATATTGTACGAGACATATTGAGTTAAATTTCATTTTAATAACATTAACGAAATATGTTTATTTCTGGAAAACTGGTGGATTGCTAAAATTTTCTGTGGACTGGTTGAAATTATACCTTATCAGTCCGGCTGGACAGGTGACATAAAAAGTTAGCTTTAAGTCCTGTAATGGTGTCTGTGACATACTACATTATCACAGGATGCGAGCATTACCAGTGCTGATCGATCAAGAACAAGTGATTTCCTCCAATCAGATTGAGACCAACTCCCCCTGCTCGGAGTGACACCAGCATGACCTCCGGACCATGAATATTCGTATTGAACTCTTCTACAGCATCCATCCTTTTCTTTGCTGATACAGAGCCTTGAATAATGGTGTATTTCATTCCTGCGTTTCTCAAATGATGAGCCAAAATGTCCAGCATTTTTGTCCACTGAGACACCACAACACTGCAAGACAAGATGACATACTGAATACGGAGAGAAAATGAATGTAGTTTAAAATCAAGCAAAAGGTACACCCGTGTATATATCATAGGGGTCTACCTCTGCCTCTTCAAACACTGGAAAATGCAAGTGAAATCTTTAAAGTACATCTATATATTTCTCAAATTTCCTACACAACAAAACAATACTGTTGCATTAAATTATCTTTCTTTTTTCTTTCTGCAATTTGACGTTAGTAATATTTTCTTTTTTTCCCATCAAAAATGTAATTTACAAGTGCTTGTTTTTCAATACATAAGACTGAACATGGTTGATATTACATACTACATTAATATGGGGAATAAAAAAACCCCCACCAAATATCTTCTCCAGAACTGGTCATGTTGAAGCATCCCTATCAATGAAGAATCATTGAGAGATATGTACATAGTCGAATCTTGAAAAGTCAGAATCAGATGGATGTTAAATGTCAGGCCTATGAGCCACAAAGCTCATCCAAGTCGTCTTGGCGTGGCTGTTAAGCTCATCCAAGTCATCTTGGCATGGCTGTTTTTAAAAAAGAAAGAAAGATGTTTTACCCCCCTCTTAACTCCCATGATTTTTTTTTTTACCCTCCCTAGCCCCACAGGGTCAGGACTTAACTGCATCTGAATCCAAAGAAGATAGGGATGCTGCAACGTGACCAGCTCTGGAGAAGAGAGTTTTTTTCTTTTTAAAAATTCCCCATATTCATGCAGTATGTAATATTTGTCCCCCAATTTTAGTCTTACCCAAGGTCCATAATTAAAAAACAAACTTGAATCCACACCACTTGGGAATATCAGTGTCACATTAAAATGAGTTATGTAAATATATTTTAGTCTTAGTACCATATAACTCATACTGAGCCCCTGTCAGTTCAGTTTTTTATCACTGTAAATATCCCATTTGGAACCTCAGTTCACTGGACTTTTAAACCACCAGTCCGTGCTACAATTCATATTGGACACGGTAGTCCAGGGACAAGGACATCAATATATTTCTCTCGTTATATTTACATGTAAATTGTGTCACCATTGAATTCTTTATTATCCACATGGCTGGCACTGTGATGACAATTTTTAGTTATATGGTCCTGCTTTTCCGAGGTAAGGCTTCTATGTTATTTTTACTGCTATCTTCGTAATTTTCTCTAATTTCATTCATTTGTACTAAAACATCCAGTTACAGCATTTCTCATTAGTTTAAGCATGTCTATTTTGATATATTCAGTTACTTTCTATGTTTAGAAATGTGTTTGAATGTTGAAAGTATGGTGTACATATTCCAGGGATGTGATTGAATTCCTCAGAAATCAGAGAAAAACTGGTCAAAAAGGGAGGAAAACACCTCACCCTACCTGGAAAAATATCATTTTCTGCCACTTTAGATCAAATCCAGAGTGTTTCATTTTTTCGAAAATTGAGCAAATCAGAGGATTTCCTCTGAAAAGAGGAAAAATCACACCCCTGATATACGGTCATCAAATTACAAGTTTGTCCTTCTTTGTAGTAATACGCAACATGGCCATTATGTATTCATTTTGTGTATCAAGTCTTATGAGTAACTAAGTGTTATTATATTTTGTATGTCTTACCAAGACAGTATTATTACCAAGACAGTATTATTATCTAAAATGTGATAATGAGTATTACCATATGTACATTTAAAGCCTCAGTGCTTGTTTCATGTTGTATAATGTGTTTTGTTGGTGTATGTTGGAATAGGTCCTGTCCACCTTTGTATTCCTTCTTGTGATTTCCTGATAACTGGCTATCCCGCGGAGCTCGGTTATGTGTGGTGCCCTACCTGTGGACCCGTAAGACGTGTGTGTGTGAAGGACAAACAAACCAGGGACCGTTTCTTGTAGAACACGTCACAGGGACGGCGTGTATGAAGGACAAACCAGTGGTGACAAACCAGACCAATCAGCATCTTCTTTTTATACTTGTATCTTGATTATTAATTCCATTAAATATGTAGTGTTACAAAATTCTTGTTCTCTTTGGGTTGTCTCCACGTAAACCGCCATTAGCTCAGCTATTCGTGACAATCAGTATGATTTAAAGAGGCCATACTACTCTTGAAGGGAATTTTTGTTCTCTGCACTAAATTGAAATTCTTGCATATCAAAATGTCTCATCATACAATGTGGTTCTTGAGAAGATTTTTTTTAAAACATATATATTCTCATGTAAAATTTTGATCCCCTATTGTGTCCCCTCCCTACCTCCTGCAACTATGATTCAGACAATCTGTTGTTCTTGAGAAGATTTAAGCCAAGTTTGATAGAAATTGACCCTGTGGTTTTTGAGAAGAAAATTTTTAATTTTACAGGATGCCACAAAATTTTCTTTAATTCATTATCATTTCCACTTAAACAAGGATTAGCCACTTCATTCCTCAAGCATGCTTTGTGGCAAGTATGACTGAGATTAGCCTTGTGGTTCTAGAGAAGAACTCAAAAATAATAAAAACTTCCCAGACAGATGCCGGACAAAGTGGTCAGAAAAGCTATCTTGGGCTTTCAGTTTTGATGAGCTAAAAAGTCCAAAAATCATATTCAGCACAAAGTCCCATAAATCTAAAAAAAAATCACTCAGCTTTGACAACACTTTAACTTGATCTGTAAACATAGATTAGTAAATTATATACTAAATTTCAATTTCCAATCAAAGCATGATGAAAAAGAGCCTGGAAAACTAAATTGTGACAGACGGAAAGACAGATACATGGACGGACAGATAGACAGAGTGAAAGCAAGCAGTCCCCTTCGGCTCTGCCAGTAGGTGACTAATAAATGGAAATTTACTCTTCCTGAAAAGGTTTGAAAGTTTGAATGACTGTTATTATACCCAGCCCTTTGAATAAAATAAATGTGCACCTTTTCTGTTTATCTGGCAGCTCTCTGATTTCATAGAGTTTATCCATCACAGCTTTCAACTGAAAATCAAAAGACTTGTGTCAGTATATACATCTAAGTACATGTATCATTAAAATGCTTAGCAATATATTAACTCGGATCCACTGGTCACCTTGGTGCTCATTGCCGCTGTGTCAAATACTGGTGACTCCCTGGTGAGCTTAGCCTGGTCCTTCTCGTCCTCTAACATCAGGTCCTTCATCTGGTCCACAATGTCCAGTTCTAGCCCCTCGGTCTCCTTAGTCTCATCATCAAAGGCCTGGAAGATGACCATTTAAAATGTCTGGTTAAAAGTTGAAGATTCACAAGGTCTGAGAAATCTTTGTCAATGTTGGTGACTTTGGCCATGAGAATATCTATACTTGAAACAGAATGGAATCTATTTGCCTTGTTAGTTTTATATTGTTTTCACAAGAAGTTTTCTAAATATTATTTTTATCCCTTTTAAATTAGAATTATACTCTGCATAATATATAGTACTGAAACATTTCTTTCACTAATGTACCTAATGTACAGTACAGAAACTTTACTTTCACTAATGTACCTAATGTATGGTACTGAAACTTTACTTTCACTAATGTACCTAATATATAATACT
The DNA here is from genome assembly GCF_947568905.1 of Ostrea edulis. Lineage (NCBI taxonomy): Eukaryota > Metazoa > Mollusca > Bivalvia > Ostreida > Ostreidae > Ostrea > Ostrea edulis. The sequence continues at coordinate 41,636,986 of NC_079172.1, forward strand.
GAAACTTTACTTTCACTAATGTACCTAATGTATAGCAATGAAACTTTACTTTCACTAATGTACCAAATATATAGTACTGAAACTTTACTTTCACTAATGTGCAGGTAAAATTTTGTCACACTTTCATACATTTCACTCTCAGATGTGAAATTTTGAGAATGAATAACCTGGTTCCAGCACCATAAAACTTAAATGAGCTCACTTTTGGTCCTAGCCTCACTTTTTCACTATAAAGATCTCACTTTTTTACAATAAAACCTCACTTTTTCCACTATAAAAATCTCACCTTTTCACTATAAAAAATTCCACTTTAAATTTTCACTATAAAAATCTCACTTTTTCACTATACTATATGTTTCTCAAACAAGAGGCCCACAAGCCTTATCGGTTACCTGAGTACTAGTGAAAAGTATCACTTCTCTCAAGGGCTATGAAATCTAGAAAAAATTACCTGTTCGGAATATCTAAGCTAAATTCTAATGTTCGGCAACAGTATAAAACAAGATGTGTTCTTAAAAAACTTCAATGCCCTCAAAAGTGCATACCCTGATGTAAGGCTTTACATAATACATGTATATGTATTAACATTAAACGATATGACTAATTTGAACCTATCCTAGAGTCAAAACCCTGGGTTGTGAAATTCACCATTTTTTGTACATCCCTTTCTGCTATTCCTAAGTATGCATTTAGATTTTATACAGTATCAGCAAACTTAAAATCATTATTATAATTTTGACACCACCCTGAAACCAAACCCTTACCCCTAGGGTCATGAAATTTACAATTTTGGTAAAGGCCTACCTACTTCCTCTAAATATCCATTAAGTCTCAATTTATTATTAATAGCACTAAAGAAGATGTTATTTAAATGTTTTACACATAAACACGATATACTAAGTTTGGCCCCATCCTGGGGTCAGAACCCCTACCCCGGGGATCATGAAATTTACAATTTTGGTAGAGGCCTTCCTGCTCTATATCACTATGCATTTAGTTTTTCTTACATGTTTGTGGTTCTTAAAAAGATTTTTGAAAATTGGTCAATTTTGGGCAGTTTTTGCCCCACCCCCTAGGGCCCCAGGGGTGCTGGAGTCCTGAAATTTACAATTTATGTCCCCCTTGTCCCAAAGATGCTTCATACCAAATATGAAAAGAATTGGAATGGTAGTTATTAAGAAGATGTTAAAAATGTTCAATTGTTAACGCACGACGAACGAAAACCAATTGCAATAGGTCACCTGAGTTTACTCACTATACTCAGGTGACCTAAAAAGTGAGACTTAATAGTGCATATAAGTTTCATCATAACATTTGATGATAAGTCACTTCTTAATACTGGTATTACCCTCCAGTGTCTTGAAACTAAATATTACTCCAAAATAGGCCATTATAAAAGAAATAAGCCTTTTAAAGAGTTTTTTCATATTTCCAATTTATTAATCCGGAATACAGAGAGAATCAACTCCAGCATTATTCTTTGCTGTTTTATGTATTACATGAAATGTTCGCATAAAAATTACAACAAAGATCTGGGGGGAGTCATTAACAGCAAGTCATTACATGTACAATAAGTCAGGCCACTTAGAGCTACATGTATCACTGACCATTATAAATAACTGAAAATTTAGCACTCTTTTGGCATTGAGTGATAAGGTCAAAAGGTGACCATGAAACTATAGAATAGAATTTTGTTTCCGTTGTTGTTTTTACACCCTTCTTACCGCCTTCATTAGACTTAGGTGGCAGCAGCACTGTCTTAGCCTCAGCAACATGACCAGGATCATCTGACCACTGGATCGTCCAGGGCCTTCTCCTGCTACCCCGCTCCTCTGACCACCTGCTGGATCTGCCCCAAGCTGATCTCTAAATGGATTGATGGAAGGTTGTTGGTTCGTGTTTCTTCCTAGTTCCTTATCTTCGTGCCTTTTTAGGTAGTCTTTCATGACGGACCTGGTGAAAATAGTTTCAAGACATGTACACTGTATATGAAAATCAGTCATTTTTCGTTCCATCTACATGTTTCAAATTTACTCAAGTCATCGACATCAAGACAACCTCAAATTTTCAGAGAAGTATACACCTGATGATGCCGTGCTTGTTACCTGGACTGAGAAAAAAGCTTTTCGTAGACCATTCTTTCATCCTTTGAGAGTTCTATTTCGTGAACAGAGGATGATTTTGAAGGTAAGGAAACCTGAAAACATAGACAGTATCACACATAATCTACGTAAAAATGAAGAGAAATTTCAAAATCTATACAGTGATACTACAAGGACATTCTCACGAGAGGTTTTCCTGCTTTGTCGATCTGAGTCTTGGTTCTCCGCAACAACAAGCTCTTGATGAGGACGTTCAATCGGTTATTTCCACCAGCTGAAATCACAACATCCATAATGTACAAAGTTGAAAGAAAAACACGTCCTCTCTTCCAAAAATAAAACTTTTCTACCTGATCTGATAGGTGTAAGTAAAGATTTAAACCCGCACAACATATGCTTCTGCTACTGATGTTTATAAAATAATGTCGGAATCAAAGTCAGATAAAGGTTATATCCATTACAATGTACACATATATAATTATGATATAAAATCATGCAGAAGTTAATTGAACACTCAGATGGTAACCCAAAATTTATGCGTCTCTGGCAGTCTGACACACAGTTGTTTCAAACACTGACTTTTGGTAAAACATATAAATACTTAGTGTTAAATCAAAAGCAAACTAGCATGGTGCTGTGCCATGCCCTTTTTAATTGCACCATGCCCTTTTTTCTATATAAATTTAAAAAAAATATTTGTTAATATAAACAATTGTTCTTTATTTCACAAGGTTGATTGAAAAAGTTTGAAATCAAGACAGCAGGTATTAACTTTTATCGCAATTCACCTTTGAATTAGAACACTTTACCCGATATAGTATTGCGTTGTGTGACGACACAATTGAATCTGTTTGTAATACAATTGCGAAATGCAACAGAAACTCTCATTGGTCCGTATGTATAAGTCCGCCCAAATTCCCTTATACGGGAGTAGTCAGCATTTGAAAACATGCCGGCCAGATGGAAACAAACTTCAAAGGAAGAAAGAGAAAAAGTTGTATTCTTGTGTTGTTGTCTCATAAATTTAATATCAAAAAAATTCCTAACATATTTTCCTACTATACTTGTGTCCAAACATACCTTCAAATATTCATTAAAGCCACACACAACCCCAAAACTCGCAGCTTCAAATGATTTCGTTTGTTGACGTAGCCATGTTAGGTTGAGCCGGTCAATTCGAACTCTTGCTATTGGTATCTATTCATAAAATCGGTTGTAAGTTATGCATTCGCTCTTCATTTATTATCATCACGAATAATTAATAGAAATTAAAACATTTTTTGTACCAGTTTTTGTAAAAGTAAAATAAGCTCTTGATTAACGAAAATGCTACATAAGCCCATTAGATGGAGACCGGCTGTCGCGGCCGCCCATGACTAATGAAAGCTGCATTGCCGTGAGTTTAGCTATTTGAATAATTATCATTTAATAAAACTGGGGTGGTATATTATTTAAACTATTTAACTAAAATATTTGTGGAGTATTAGTACATATCTAGACGCTATTGTGCTAGTATGGAAATGAACCGGGATTCGAATTGACTGGCTACCTAACATGGCTACGTCTACGAATGAAATCATCAAAAGCAGTGATCGAGTTTTTGGGTCGTATGGGGCTTTACTAAATATTTGAAGGTATGTTTGGACACAAGTATAGTAGGAAAATATGTTAGGAATTTTTTTGATATTAAATTTATGAGACAACAACACAAGAATACAACTTTTTCTCTTTCTTCCTTTGAAGTTTGTTTCCATCTGGCCGGCATGTTTTCAAATGCTGACTACTCCCGTATAAGGGAATTTGGGCGGACTTATACATACGGACCAATGAGAGTTTCTGTTGCATTTCGCAATTGTATTACAATCAGGGCTTTCAAAAGTAGCCGGTAGCCGGCGGATTTCCGCCGCCTATAGTAACATTAGGTGCCGGCTACTTTAGTGACAAAAATGTATGTCCAATGAAAAAAACTTTTATAAAACTTTAAACATCTTCCAAACTTTAGTAGACTCAGAAATCGCGGCCGTTAGGATGTAAAAACATGTTTACTTGCGCTAAATTTAGTTCAGGTAAATACCGGCACCTGATTGGTCGTCTGTTGGTGTAGAAAATGATACGTCAATTGCAATAGTCGGAAAGCCTCGGATTTACCCAATTCGTGACAACACAGACGAGAAGTTCCGAAAGATAACAACAAGTCCTGAACGTAAAAATCAATGATGTTGACGGAATGAAGAGAACAAATACCCTGTTCAGTTTCAGCTTTAAAAAGGCCAGAAGTGAAAGTGACACAAGTATAATATCAATCAACAATTTTAAAGCGAAAACAGAATTTAATCAGGAAAAATTTCAGACTTGCTATTCTTTTTAATTTGCAAATGCCCATGTGGTATTAAATAAAAACGAAAGTAGAATTTTTCAGCACAAATTCGCTATGTTGCCAACAAATCTGTAGCTGTTAACTTGAATTTGTGGAAAAATAAAACTATAGGTCATTTAAATGTTACTTATTAATTTGTAATAAAGATTGTTTGGGTTTTATTTAAAAAATATTGGGGTGAGCAAAAGCAAAAGGTCCCAATGGGTTTCATGTCAGTCTTGGAGAAAAATATTACTCCCAGTGTAAGTTAACAGACTTTAAGGGACCAAATGAAAATAGAAATATAGAGTTGTGTTAATTGGTGAAGAATATTCTTAAAATATTGGGAGTGCAACTCTTATTTGCAATTCAATAAAAAATAATGATTAAATACATGTAAACTTTTTTTTTATAACATACAATGTATTCGTTAAATAAAGAAACGAAAGCTGACAATACAGGTAATTAGAACAACTATAAATATAATATATATTGATGCTTTATTATATAAAACTGGTGTTGGTTGTGATCTATATTCTTCTTACATTTTACTTTAATCTGCTTATACTCTTGGGTGGCAGAGATTCAAGCAAAGACACTTAAAAATTGATTGATACAGCATTGCAAAAAATAATTACATGTAGTTATCTTGATGCACTTTATTTTTCATTTTGCATCAAAATTAGTACTTTGCAATGTTGAATTTTTTAAAGTTTTTGCATGAACAGAAAATTTCACATATGAAACAATAAATTCATGGCAAAAGTAAAAATTTCAGGCAAAAAAATGACAATTTCAAAGCTGCATTTAAGTGCCAGGAAACCGCCAGAATGCAGGATTTTGCGTCATTTACCCCAGAGCTTCTGGGGGCCTTGAGCGGCCCCCAGACCCCCGGCCGTAAGGGCGCCGAGCATAGCTCTGCGTGCGATACGGCTGCGCCATTTGCATTGGATCGCCTTCTACTTTTTCATTTCAGCCTCCTACTTTTAAATTTGTTGAAAGCCCTGTTACAAACAGATTCAATTGTGTCGTCACACAACGCAATACTATATCGGTCAAAGCGTTCTAATTCAAAGGTGAATTGCGATAAAGAGGCTAAATGATTATTACTATCATAGTATGATACAATGAAAGTGCCCCGAAATTGTCTTGCTGCGACGAAAAGTGCCTGTTTGAACATATGATATGTGTGCCCTCTCTAGATCCTAGATTTAACACTAGATACTGCAATAGCAGTTTTTGATGAGATGAAACAATTACAACACATGGTCACCATGGAAACAAATTATTTGTTTCTTTCTTTCATCAAATCACAAGCAAATCATAACTCAAACTGGAACATTACCCGGATTATTGCATAATGATAGAACTCAGTGGAATTTCCTGTGAACTTATGAGTTTTCAAGTCAACAGTATCTGAGCATAGTTCCATTTCTTAATTTAGATACAGTATAACGGTTCATAAGATGTAAGAAACAGGACAAAGACAATGCCAAACTTTGGCTGCCGGAGTTGCTGTAAAAAATGATTTAAAAGTATTGTCGATTTCAAATCTAAATTCTAATTATGTTACCTTTGCTTGATTCCACTTGTCGCTTCCAAACTTTATATTCATCAAAGGGTGAACAGCGAAGAAATCTGAAATGATGTTTTCAAACTTGGAATTTTTTGTATGTGAACATCCAATCTCCTTCCCAAATCAGTTGACATGTAAAATTTGATGAAGCATGTATAAGATCTATATCTGAGGTGTATGCTCCCTCTGTACCTGAGTAAGGAGTAAACATCTAACAATTCGTTCTGGATGGGGGTGCCAGTCATGACCCAGCGGAATCGAGCTCGTAAACGACAGGCAGCCATGGAGGATAGACTTTTTCTGTTCTTAATGTTGTGAGCCTCATCCAGAATGATTCTTTCCCAGACAATCCGCAGCAGAGTGGTGTCTTCTTTCTCACAAGCTGCACTCTCCTAACCCAGATAAAACACAATTTCAGGTAAAGTAAGCACTCTCCTAACACAGATAAAACACAACGTCAGGTAAAGTAAGCACTCTCCTAACACAGATAAAACACAATGTCAGGTAAAGTTAAGCACTCTCCTAACACAGATAAAACACAATTTCAGGTAAAGTAAGCACTCTCCTAACACAGATAAAACACAATTTCAGGTAAAGTTAAGCACTCTCCTAACACAGATAAAACACAATTTCAGGTAAAGTAAGCACTCTTTTAACACAGATAAAACACAAGTTCAGGTAAAGTAAGCACTCTTTTAACATGGATAAAACACAATTTCAGGTAAAGTTAAGCACTCTCCTAACACAGATAAAACACAATTTCAGGTAAAGTTAAGCACTCTCCTAACACGGATAAAACACAATTTCAGGTAAAGTAAGCACTCTCTTAACACGGATAAAACACAATTTTGGGTAAAGTAAGCACTCTCCTAACACAGATAAAACAATTTCAGGTAAAGTTAAGCACTCTCCTAACAAAGATAAAACACAATTTCAGGTAAAGTTAAGCACTCTCCTAACACATATAAAACACAATTTCAGGTAAAGTTAAGCACTCTCCTAACACAGATAAAACACAATTTCAGGTAAAGTTAAGCACTCTCCTAACAAAGATAAAACACAATTTCAGGTAAAGTTAAGCACTCTCCTAACACAGATAAAACACAATTTCAGGTAAAGTAAGCACTCTTTTAACACGGATAAAACACAATTTTGGGTAAAGTTAAGCACTCTCCTAACACAGATAAAACACAATGTCAGGTAAAGTAAGCACTCTCCTAACACAGATAAAACACAATTTTTGGTAAAGTAAGCAGCTTTTAGCTTCCATTATTGTGTGTGCTACTCTTCACCAGATTGAAAAGCAATCAGCATTACATGCAAACCAGAATAATACTGAGAAAAGAATAACAGGAAGCCCATAAGCCTTATCAGTCACCTGAGTATTAGTTATAAGTATCACTAGTCTACAGGCTTTATCAGTCACCTGAGTATTAGTTATAAGTATCACTAGTCCACAGACCTTATCAGTCACCTGAGTATTAGTTATAAGTATCACTAGTCCACAAGCCTTATCAGTCACCTGAGTATTAGTTATAAGTATCACTAGTCCACAGGCCTTATCAGTCACCAGAGTATTAGTTAAAAGTATCACTAGTCCATAGGCTTTATCAGTCACCTGAGTACTAGTTAAAAATATCGCTAGTCCCACAGACCTTATCAGTCACCTGAGTACTAGTTAAAAGTATCACTAGTCCACAGGCTTTATCAACCACCTGAGTATAAGTTAAAAGTATCACTAGTTCACAGGCTTTATCAGTCACCTGAGTATTAGTTATAAGTATCACTAGTCCCACAGGCCTTATCGGTCACCTGAGTATTAGCTAAAAGTATCACTAGTCTCGGACAAGGGCTAAAAATCTAGAATAATTTTCCTGTTCTGCATATCTAAACAATAGCAGCAGTATAAAACAAGATGTTTTCCTAAAGCACAAATGTCCCCAAAAGTATCCATTCTGATGAAAGACTTTACCTAATATATGTTATATTCACACTATAGAATCCTGGGGTTGTGAAATTCACACTTTTGGTACATCCCTTTCTGCTTTTCCTACATATGCATTTAGTTTTTATATGTAGTATCAGCAAAAGATGTCTTTCAAAAGATGAATAAAAACAATAATCACTATGATCAATTTGGTCCTAAAACCCCTATCTGGGATGGCTATTCAGTGGTGGATCCAGAAGGGGGGGGGGGGGGAGGGGGTCCCACCTAGGGGTCAGCACCCCCCCCCCTCCCCATATCAGAAAATTTTGCTATAATATACATGTAAGGGTAAAAACCATGTATTTTGAAGGAAGGTGGGAACACCTCATCAGCCCCTGCTATTTACTTTCAGTTTAGTATCAATAGCATAAAGGAAGATATTGGGTGCATTCAGAATAAATCCAATGGTACCATCAATGTTTTGCCAATGGAAAAATTTTTAGTCATTGGTACCATTGGATCCTTGTGTACTCTGATAGAGTTTGGGTGAGAAATTCAACAATGGTGTCAATGGTATACCACTGGCTGATCAGTTAGCACGAAATGTCAAATAAAGACAGATTCATATCTATGTGTAGAATTTTGCTGCAAGAAGATGTGTTTAGAAATATGTTTTTCAGTACTGCTAATTACTTTCTCCAGCAGATTATTTTTCCATCTCCGCTAGAAAAGAGTTTTCGTTCCATAAATGGGGAGCAGAGTGGATCGAAAAACATTGGCTAACAAAAACATATTTTCTCTTGCAAAACATGAGCAGGTCATTGGAAGAAATGGTTAGAGTGAACAATTATTGTACCATCATATACGCTTGGATGTTTTTAAAACCCATTTGCAGGGACATGTCTGGTACAGCTGTATTTGTCTTCATTTGATGTCTATGAAGATTTAAGGGTAGAAACTGCGATACAAAATCTGTTGCTTTCATTTTTGATTACGTCATAAATAAGATTATCAATGCTAACAGAGCTCTGGGTTGTCTGAAGAAATGTTTACCATTGGTAAATATTATTGCCAAACATTGGTACCACTGTCATACCAATGGTAAAAAATTCTGCTGATGGTAACTTTTTTCAACCAATGGAAGTACTCTGAATGCAACGATTATTTATTTTTTTTTTTACACATACATGTAAATGCAATATACATGTACTAAGATTTGCCCCACCCTGGAGTCCGAACATCCACCCAAGAAATCATGAAATTTACAATTTTGGTTTGGACTATGAATTCAGTTTTTCTTGCCAAAAAGATGCTTCACACCAAATTTGAAAAGAATTGAATTGAAAGCTATCAAGAAGTTTAAAACGTTCAATTGGTAGAATACAATGGATGACTACGAACATAACCAAATAGCAATAGGTCATCCGAGTGTGACCTGATAGAAACATAGATTTATGTCGAATTCTACCTGCTTATCATCAATGGCATCGTCTTCATCTTTAGCAGGAGCATCAGCATCCACATTGACAGTTCCCACTTCCTTCCCAACAAGGGTGTATGTCGTAAGCACTATATCATTATCCGAGAGCCTAAAATTTCAATAAGGACATTAGACATTATCAGCACTATATCATTAACTGCGAGCCTGAAATTCAATTAATTTACAACCATCAGTATGTTGCATATGATATAAATGCCCCAATTGATAAGTCTTTTGGTCATGACTTCACAATCCCTAGAACACAAGAAAAGGTGCCTTCTTTCATCCTCTATGGTGTTCCAGAAGTACAGAGAATAATAGAATCCCTCATTAGTACGAGTGTGGGATAGGGAAATTCCACTGAGGGGACAAGATTCGCAGTCTAGGACGAGGCTTTGCCGAGTCTTAGGCAGCAAATCTTGTTCCAGAGGTGAAATTTCCTTATCCCACATGAGTAAATAATGAAGGGTTATTTTTCTCACATTTTACCCACAGTTTAGTGCATAAATTCAAGAGCTTCGAGAAAATTCAATTATCAAAATCCTCATTTGAACTTGCAAAAACTAATTTTACTGTATTTTCACAGCCAGAAAGAGTATACCCGAAAATGGTTTACACTTAAAGTGTAAACTAAAAAAAAATCTAGGCTGTCCACTAGAAAGCTATATCAAAATGAAATTTAAAGAAAACAATACAAAATACTTCACTGTGTAATGTAAATCTTCACCATGTAACGTAAATCATAGAAAATATATGACATCACAATCAAATGACGTTGCAGCAGAAAAACCTCACATGGCTGTCTCACATGGGTAACGTCAATCTCACACTGGTGATAATGTGAGAAAAGGGTATCCACAGGTATGTATTTACTTGTTACCTGATTATATCTAATAAGAGAGAGCGACAAGCTAAACCCATTTTCTCAAGACATCTTAAAACTGAGTAAGCTGTGTACCTCCTTCACCTTAAGTACATGTACATCTTAAAAGACTTCTTTAATACACATGTACAGTACATCCATATTTTTACCCGAGTACAACTTGAGAGAACATTACAAGTTATATTCTTAACTGAGTACATCCTAACATATGATTATTAGGTTTATCTTTACCAAAGTACAGCCTACCACACTGTGTTACTAGTTTTATCTTAACCCAAGTACTTGTACATCCTTAGGCACTGTGTTACTAGTTTTATCCTAACCCGGGTACTTGTACAAAATTAAGGCACTGTATTACTAAGTTTACCCTTACCTGTGCACATTCTTTTCCCTGTTTTGTCCATGGTACATCAAAACTTGGAGTCTATTTCCCTTGACTCTTCTTTCAATTTCTTTGTACCAGTGGTGAATCAGCGATGCTGGACAGATCACTAAGGTGGCTCGAGATTTGATGATGTTTTTTCCCACTGTAATAATGCCAAAAGAATTTGTCATAGCAATCAAGAAATCATTCTTGACAAAAACAAGAGACTCATGGGCCTCATCGCTCACCTGAGTCACCATGCCTCTGCTCTTGTGTTTTTGAAAGATTTTTGAAAATAAATTTTTAATTCCTATGAAAATTTTTGACTCCATATTGTGACCCAAACCTAGCCCCAATGGGTCACCACATAACTAAACTTATTGTGGCCCCATCCTACCCTCTGGGGTCATGATTTCAATAAATTTGAATCTGCACTAGCTCGAGATGTTTGCATATCAACATGACTAATCATGGCCATGCTGTTCTTGAAAAGATTTTTCCTTTATATCCATATCAAAAACTTTGATCACCTATTACTGCCCCTTTTTCTTTTAATGGACTTTAATACTGCTACCCTATTTTTGCCTTTTCTTGATTATCTCACCTTTGGAGGGAACATGGACCTTCATTTGAAAAAACAACTTGAATCCCTTTTACCAAAGGATGATTTGTGCCAAGTTTGATTCAAATTGGCCCAGTGGTTCTTGAGAAGAAAGAGTTTTAAAAGATCTTCTGACAAAGCCAAATTCACTGCAGTTTTAATTTCATGGTTTTAACCTACATCAAAAATTAAAATGCAGTAAAATCAAGACTGTCCAGAATAATTTTGTTGTGTTTCAGATTCCAACCCCCCCCCCCCCCCCCAAATTCAACTTAAACACAAGTTTTATGACCAGAATTTTACATGTAGGTACCCTGATATACTACATGTATAAAAGCTGAACAAAACTTTTATTACTGAAACGGAATAGAAAACCTTCAGCAGATCTATGCCCGACCTTTCTCCAGCTGTTTGTCCCTGCTCAGCCATTCCTCTTTCTCCTCTTTAGGTTTCAGTTGTTTCTGTTTCAGCACTAGCGCTATCATTGTCAGGGTTTTACCCAGTCCCATGTCATCCGCTAAAAGTAACGTGCTCATTCAAAACAACAAACGATTGGAAATGCTTGGAAACATATACACACACACACACTATCTTTTGCAGAAAAAATAATTAAGGAGGAATAACACACCAGAGAAATTTGATTTGATGAAAAGTAGAGGATAAGTACAACAGTATTTTGAAATTGAAAACTTTTCAAGTTTACTTTATCTAGTTAAAAAATGCAGTTTTAGTAGAAATTAATCTGAAAAAAATGAAAACCCCTGCTGGGCTTGCATCTGCGATCTACAGATCAAATCTAAAAGGAATATTGTTGATGTTTATATTTTCTTTCATGTTTTAAAAGGAAGTCGGTCATTATGATGATGTAGTATACCTCCTTAACATCCCCTCTTAAACAAAGATACCAGAAGAGAAACCTGAAAATACTGTAGATCACTTTTATTTTATGAGACCTTACTTTTGTATGGATACAATGGAATATTTATTCACAAGACACAACTTTCACAAATCCGAATTATTTCTTTAAAAGTCTTCTATAAAGTGTAAGAGTTTATTCGTGAGAAATAAATTTTCACAAATGGCTACTCTAATGAAATAAATAATGTTCTCATGAATAAAATGTGATTTATAATAGTGCAAAGTTTTAAAGGGACTGGTTCATATTTTTTGGGGATTTTTTTCTTTTCATTTTTTATATTAAACATTGACACCCAAAATTTTGGCCTTCTAAATGAAAGGATAAAAGCAATATTTTAACTTTAACTCTGTGTTATGTAAACAAAGACTCAAGTCTTTTTATGTTTACAAACAAGTGAAATGTTAATTTTGTAATTCAAACCACCTTAATTTTGCAGTCACAAATTTAACTTTAGATGACACATTTTACCTGGAGAATATTAGAAATGTATTGATGTAATAAACTTAGATTGATATCCATTTCTTTTGAAAAATTCCTGAATAATAACATACCGCAATCTTTGTTTACAAAACGAATACTCTCTAAAATGAGCTTCTGAGATAATGTTTAACCTTGATTTTTTGTGAAACCTTTTAAACACATTAGACAGTAGATTTTGATCATCAAAAATGAAAAACAAAATTTTGGGGGATATTGTGAATCAGTCCCTTTAATGAATAAATGGAAGTGAAAGCAAGTTTTAATAATACAATAACATTAAACAACATATAATTTATAAAATAAATTTAATTTTTAGAGGTAGAATATATTAAGTTTTACCTAGGATTCCTCCTGGTGGGTGTTGCCCCTCTCTCCAGGTAAGCCAAGCTAATGCATGCCTTTGGTGGGTCATTAGTGACACCTTCAGACCTTTAGGGTCCTCCAATTCAGTACCAGAATCAGGACAGGTTTCCAGCTGTCTGTAAAACACGAGTTTATAACAATATTCCTCACTGATGTGATAACATGTATTTCAATGGCACTTATGCTATACAAAATCCATGACTTGGTTCTAAGGCCTGTCCTGATGAAACCATGAGCACATGATTACAAGTAAACAAAGTTTCCACAAAATTAAAAAACAAACTTTTTCTGTCACTCACTTGTGCAGCTTTTCAATAGCCTCCTTTGTGACACTTCCTACTTCCCTCAGTCTCGCCGCCGTCATTCGACCTCCGTACAGAGTCATGGCCTGGGGGTTAGCTGTCAAAGATTTGAAACATCACACTGATAAACAAGGTCATCAAAAACAAAATTTTAAAATGTAGTGTTCTGGTGAATTGGCTGAAAAACCGAAATACTTGTGTTGGAATATTTTCAACAAAAACAAGTTCAAATGATACCAAGAAATACATTTTTCTTCCTAAGAATTCTATTAGGTAGACGGAAATAAATTATACAATTTTACATCAGGTAAATTTTCCTAACACCAATAAAGGGCTTGAAAAAATCAAATTTCTAATCACTTGGATATTTGGTGTAAATGTTTAAATTGTTTTAATTCCATGGGACTAAGATACATAGGGCACAATCCTAATGGTTTTAATGTCAACTTGACTTAATTCAGTTTGTAACGTTTCTATTTTTACATGTTTTACAGATTTATTCCCATTTTGTGCAGAAATATTCGAAACGTAGAAGTTGAATTTGTTTGCAGCCTGGGATTTTTCAACATTTTTCAAAAGGGTCCTGTGGCTTTCGAATTGGAAAAACTTGTCAACATTTTGATCAGATTGGGAAAACCTTGTCTTTAGTTATTATTGTAAATATGCTAAATATATCACATCAAACAAGAAATCAAACACAAATTGATGCCATTCTTCTTTTATTTTACATATTTAATAGCTTTCTTTTCTTTAACCTCTTAAAATTTTTGACTATTCTTTCTAAATCAGTTAGAACTGTTGTGTCTTTGTCATGTCATACATAAACTATTCACACTGAACTTATTTTTTTACACAAATACGTTTTTTGCCAGTTTTTATTATTGGGAAAAGTGCAAGTTAATTTGGGGAAAAAATGGGGTTTTTTGGGAGGGGAAAGGGTCGTTATTCGGACCTAAAATGGGTCTTTAAAAATCACTGGCAGCAAGTGTCTTTAAATTTCCATTCTGAAAACTGTAGTATCAGTGGATTCTTTTTTATTTAGCCACCTTTAAAAAAAAAATCTTGCATGTTATGTACACTGTATTGTTGGCATAAAACGTAGAATTTATTTGGTCAGCCTTATTTGGATTGAAAAATAAATCTAAATAGGGGAAGTACGGATTGGTGTGTGCTATGTAAGATTGTAAACTACATGTCATATTATCTGCTATAAACTACAGGAACATGTATATTACCTGCATACAGCTGCTGCAGTATATGAGGGGGTATGGTAGTGGCATGTGGAAGTAGGCTGGTCTGTTTAAGTCCTTGGGGGTTGTGTGGAACATGGCTTCCAGTTGGTCCTGATTGCCCTGCAAATATCAACATATTACTGAATCTTTTTTGGATGTTACTTTTGGTAGTTTTCAAATCGCCAAAGTAAGAAGAATCCTCAAATTCAAGCTTTTATACTTGTATAGTAGTTTAAGATATCAATTAAATCACCAAATTTACAACCTTGAAAATAATTTGGAAAATTTACACCTGTCAAAAACTCTTACACAATATACTACAATGTTGCTTTATATTTTATAAATATTGTATTGATATCTATATTTTTTCTCTCTAATTATGGTATTAAAGTCAAGAATAGAAAGGTCACTATTCACAGACCTGGCTGGATGACATGAACGAGTTTCTGTTGTCCATTTGCTCCGGCTGACTTCGGAAGCATATTGGCAGGTACTGGAATAAAAGAAATACAAATTTAAAACGAGACAAGTCATTAATAAGTTCATGAAAAAATGGCATTTTCTTCTAATCAAATATTCACAGGATGTGAAGGACTGGAGATACAAGACTATTTTCCAATCTTTTTATACAAAGTTTTCTCAAACAAGAGGCCCATGGGCCACATCGCTCACCTTGGCTCATATTTATAGATTTTCCCTATATATTTGCATGTAAAACTTTGATCCCTATTGTGGCCCCAACCTACTCCCAGGGGCCATGATTTTTTCAAAATTGGAATGTGGACATGTCAGGAAGCTTTCATGTGAAAGTAAACTTTTCTGGCCCAGTGATTTTTCTTCAGAACATTTTTAATGATTTTCCCTTAGATTTCTATGTAAAACTTTGATCCCCTAATGTGGCTCCATCCTATCCTCGGGGGCCATGATTTGAACAAACTTCAATCTGCACTATGTTAGGAAGCTTTCATGTAAATTTCCACTTTCTTTGCCCAGTAGTTTTTAATAAGATTTTTACAGATTTTCCCTATATATTTGTATGCAAAACTTTGATCCCCTATTGTGGCCCCATCCAACCCCTGGGGGCCATGATTTGAACAAACTTGAATCTGCACTATGTCAGGAAGCCTTCATGTAAATTTCAGCTTTTCTGGCTCATTGGTTCTTGAGAAGATTTTTAAATGACCCCACCCTATTTTTGCATTTTTGTGATTATCTCCCCCTATGAAAGGGACATTGCCCTTCATTTGAACAAACTTGAAAGCCCTTCACCCAAGGATGCTTTTGGCTAAGTTTGGTTGAAATTGGCCCAGTGGTTCTGGAGAAGCTGAAAATGTAAAAAGTTGACAGACAGACGACGGACAACAGGCGATCAGAAAAGCTCACTTGAGCTAAAAACTCCTATACAATATACTACAATGTTGCTTTGTATTTTATGAATATTGTATTGGTATTTATATTTTCTCTCTAATTATGGTATTAAAGTCAAGAATTGAAAGGTCACTATTCACAGACCTGGCTGGATGACATGAACGAGTTTCTGTTGTCCATCTGTTCCGGCTGACTTCGGAAGCATATTGGCAGGTACTGGAATAAAAGAAATACAAATTTAAAATGAGACAAGTCATTAATAAGTTTCTTCTAACCAAATATTTACAGGATGTGAAGGACTGGAGATACAAGACTATTTTCCAATCTTTTTATAAACAGTTTTTTTTAAATAACCATAGCTGATTCAGGGAGAGAAGAGGATGCAAGATACCCCTCCTGTTAAATGGACTTTACCTGACACCCCTCCTGTTAAATGGACTTTACCTGACACCCCTCTTGTTAAATGGATTTTACCAAACATGCCTGTTAACTGGACTTTACCTGAATTCTTGGACCTTGATTTCATAGCAGCAATTCTTGCATTTAGTTTTGAGTGAGCCCTCTCAATATCATCTACCTGCTTACGGAGTTTTTCCCCTTTGTCTGGCAATGAGGACATTTTCACAGTTGCTATAACATGCTAAAATTAAAACAAAATAATATTAAAATATATAAAAATACATAGGTCCACTTCATAGAATAGAAGTGCTGCATATTTCAGCCATAGCATAATACACTGACTTGATAATATTAAAAAAAAGAGTGCTACATGTAAAATGTACTTCCATTATTTATGATTTGTACGTTTAGTCTGTTTAATTGCTGCATGCATCAATCCAATTATTTATGAATTTTACCTTTAGTCTATCTAATTACGGTAACACTACTACCTTTAATCTGTTTAGTTGCTGCTGCAGAGCGTTTCTGGAGTCTATGTCACTCTGTAACTGCCACTCCTCAGCAGCAGATAGAGACTGGCTACTCTTGTCTGTCTGTGCCCGACTGACTGTCTGTAGTTCCTGTAGTTGTGGAACAGTGTGAGGAGGTGGTTCGTATCTGGTCTCTTTGTTCTCTGGAGTCGTCGTTCTCTTTGATGAGGTCAACACTCTTCGTGGGTTGTCATCTTCATCATCACTCGTCAAGTCCACAATTTCTTCAGAGCTCTTCGGACCGGACACCTCCCGATTGCCCGACTTTATTCGAATTCTCTCCATCAATGGAAGCTCGGTGGATGAAGATTTCTGCGGACTGGACTGGGGACTCTTTTTCTTGATCCTTCCAATACCCTCATATCTATGCCTGTTGCTAACAGTTTCATTTCTCACACTGCCTTGGTTTAATTCTGATTGGCTTTTGCTCCCACTATTAGCAGGGCTCTGTTCGAAGCTAGATATTTGAGTCAATGAGTTATCTTTGGAATTGGGAGAATTAAAGCTACCTATACTGTCTGATTCAGAAGTCGATGATAGATCATGGTATTTCTCTGAGTCTCCCTTCCTAACGTCCAAGTTGCCAGCTTTCTTCAGCTTTAATTTATTTTCTCTATGTGGTCTGGTCTCTGGCTGTTCTTTCTCTGAATGTTGAACACCTTCAATGCTTAGATTGGCGAGTTCCTCAGCAAGATCACCTGTTTCTCCCTTCGAGACTGGGCTTTGGCTTGTTGGAGAAGAGTCGACCTTTTCATACCCATCTGAAGATTTCTCCGACAGACTTTCTGGTTTTTTCGATGCCATCACCTGCTTATTACTTTCTGTTGATTTATTTCTGTCTTGGTAATTGTAGTCAGAGAGAGGTCTTCCGGAGGGCTATGAAAAAAAAATAAAAAAAAAAATAACCCAACAAATTACACATATACACTTTTTATCATCTCGTTAAATCAACACATCAAACTATCATCAGCATGTACATTGTTTAAATACGCGAGCATGCTCCAGATGTAAAAGAAAAACAAATTCTGAATTCACAGTCATGCAGTCTCATAAGTCTGGGACATAATGCAAACATGCTATTAAAAAATATCGCACACAAGTACAATTTACTGCATTGTATTTTTTTTAAATATTAGAATCCCAGAATGCAATTTATATTAGCGGGTAATACACCCCCCCACCACCACCAAAAACAAGCATTCTAACAAGCCATAACTAAGTGAAACAAGAGATGTTTGTAAAACACATATGCCCCCCATGGTGTAAAATTGAAAAGGGTTATACACACACATCATTTAATTGATAGTAGTATCATCAATTCAAAATATTGAGCAGACAATATCTTCCTATGTCAAGAGTGAATTGACCATGTGACCTAAAATTCAATAGGGGTCATCTATTCCTTATGCTGTACCGGTGTACCAAGTTTGGTGGCAATCAAACAAATAATTCTTAAAATATAGGAGACAGTGTTTTACTATATCCAGTTCAACTATTGACTTTTGACCTCAAAATCAATATGGGTCATCTTCTCTTGAAGATGTACCAGTGTACTAAGTTTGATGTCTGTCAAGCAAAAGGGTTATCAAGATTTTGAGTGGACAGTATAATTTAGTGATGGGCAATCGGACCAAAAACCATAATCGATTATCGGCAATAATCGGACACATGTAATCGATTAATAATCGATTATAATTGGAATTGACATTTAAGTGTTTCCCCTCATAATACATAACAGAATCATTAAATGTATGGAAACAACATTTGAATTCTTTGCCTCATTTGTTCACAGTTGAATAAATCAGAATATCAATATATCAAGTCATGGAATTTATCTATAATCTCAATGTATCAATGATATCAGAGATACACTCCTTTATTTGAATGTTGTTGTTACCGTCCTTCACATCTCCCACCATTTTGTTTGTTTATTTTTGATCGGGTTAGACATACAGAAAATAAAATTTGAACAAAGTTGAACTGATTTCAGGATTTTGTTTGGTCAACGATGTTGGCGACTTTTATTTTGTAATCGATTAGTAGCATCGTAGGTCTCTGAACGACCGACAATCGATCATCGGCGACAATTGTTTCATCACTACAGTATATTACTCTGTCCAGTTTGACCCTTGACCTCAAAATCAATAGGAGTCATCTTCTCCTGAATATACACTAATGTACTAAGTTTGATGTCTGTCAAGCAAAGGGTTCTCAAGATATTGAACAGACAGTATATTCCTATGCCCAGTTTGACCCTTGACCTTACACCATATGACCTCAAAATCAATAGGGGTCATCTTCTTCTGAAGATGTACCAGTGTACCAAGTTTGATGTCTGTCAAGCAAAGGGTTCTCTAGATATTGAATGGTCAGTATATTCCTATGCCCAGTTTGACCCTTGACCTTTGACCATATGACCTCAAAATCAAAAGGGGTCATCTACTCCTTAGGATGTACCAAAGTGCCAAGTTTGATGTCTTTCAAGCAAAGGGTTCTCAAAATCTTGAGCAGACATTATATTCCTATGTCCAGAGTAGACTTACCCTTGACCTTTTGACCTGAAAAACAATAGGGGTCCTCTTCTACTCATAACGATCCCACATATGAAATATCATTATCATCAAGTGAATGGTTCTCAAGATATTGAGCGGACAACATGTAGTCTACCGACCGATAGGTGTAAACCATTATGCCCCTCTTCTTTGAAGGGGGACATAAATATCAATGGACCGGACCAAATTCAAACTTGATCTGTAACTTGTTATGGCAAAGCAATGTACCAAATATCAAATGAATATCTGCAAGTACAACAAAAATAAGTTTGGAAAACTGACAATTCATGCTATTTTTCTAAGTTCAAGGGCCATAACTAAGTGAAAAATCAACGGACCAGGATGATTGATTGATTATTGTTTAACGTCCCTCTCGAGAATATTTCACTCATATGGAGACGTCACCACTGCCGGTGAAGGGCTGTAAAATTTAGGCCTATGCTCGGCGCTTATGGCCATTGAGCAGGGAGGGATCCTTATCGTGCCACACCTGCTGTGATACGGGACCTCGGTTTTTGCGGTCTCATCTGAAGGACCGCCCCATTTAGTCGCCTCTTACGACAAGCAAGGGGGTACTGAGGATCTATTCTAACACAGATCCCCATGGGATCGGACCAGCACAAAATTCAAACTTGATCTGTAACTTGTAAAGGCAAAGCAACACACCACATAATGCACATATCAAATAAATATCTGCAAGAACAGAGAAAAGAGTGCGGAAAACTGAAATGACCGACAGACAGACAGCAAACCTAAAGTCCCCTTCAACGGTAGGGGACTAAAAAAAAACACCCCAAGATTTCAGACGAAATCAATGAGATGTAAAAATAATAAAAATGCATCATCTAAGAATAACTTATGTGCATTATTTAAAAAAAAACGTGTTTGCATTATGCTCTCTATCCAACATTTCTCTATTAGACTAAAATTATTTCATTGAAACCTAAAAATAACATTTTGAGACATTTTGCTGCCAGACATGACTACATATCATGTGTATATATTCTAATTAAAAAAGAACTGTACCTTTCTTATCGTAAAATATCCACACCAGTTTTCATGTGGATCTTTCTTGCGGCATCTGTAATACTGCCTGAAAGTATGAAAATAATTTAAAATAGAATTTATTCAGCAGAGAGTTTTCTGGTGCTTGGTCTGTATAACAGTGTAACCGTTGGACCGAGTGAAGCGTGAAATAGGTCATTGGCGTGATAATCATAGACAGGAAAGTACTGTAAATTAGAAATATTCTCACTTTTACACATATTTATGAAATTCCTCTGGCGCTAAACGTCCAGTAACATCCAAATATTAACCTAAAGATTTTTTGTGTTGGCTTTCAAGGGTCCACTGAAACTTGAGGGGATGTTAGAGCACGTGATGTCACGGTTGGAAATTGCTTGTTTAGATGTTGTGGTACGTTTGCATATGGATGATCAAAATGTATTTTAAAATCTTGCAACATGACTTTAGGCATCTGATTCGCCCATCCATTTAATGAGGGAAATATAAGTCGGTGTAAACAGTGCACTCCAACATCATATAATAACCAAAACATATACCAGTGACATATATATATATATATATATATATATAGATAAAATCTTATCTTTTATATATATATATATTTATTATATATCCATCATTGTATCGTTCGTTGATACGGTGGATTTCACAGCGTGTACTGGATCACCACACTCTGGTTTTCTGATTCCGTATCAGTATCCTCTGAAACTGATGCCGTCACAATGCAACGTTATTTGTGGAAAATGTGGACCGCGTCACAAAACAAAACTGCGTACACAAAACATAATTTCATGGTATGTCTGTGTTTTTGATAATTTGGATTACATTTATCATCTTATAAATGTGGATTTAAAATGCAGAAGGGGGTATATAATAAATTTATCATTACTACATTAACTTGATCCGAAGAGTCGGATCACGTCTCGTTGACAGGCGCGGATCATCAGATCAAACTCGACGCTTCGCGTCTCGTGTGATCTGATGATCCGCACCTGTCAACGAGACGTGATCCGACTCTTCGGATCAAGTTACTGTAGTAATAATATATATATATCTGCAAATATGAATAAGGATATGAGAAAGCCTTTGGCTTGTCCAAGCTTCACTAGGATTACCTTTTCTCGTCCGCTTTCTTGGAGTGATACAAGAATTGTATACCAACAGTGGACTGGTGTCTAGGGCACTCTAATGTTTGTGTTCTAAAAAAATCACAAAAAAATGTAGGAAAGAAATTAGGATAGCACAAATTCAAAGAAAAGGTAAACATACAACTATTGCCTAGAAAAATCATAAAACAGACAAGCTATTCAATGTAGCAGACAGGCTATTCAATGTAGCAGACTGGCTATTCAATGTAGCAGACTGGCTATTCAATGTAGCAGACAGGCTATTCAATATAGCAGACTGGCTATTCAATGTAGCAGACTGGCTATTCAATGTAGCAGACTGGCTATTCAATGTAGCAGACAGGCTATTCAATATAGCAGACTGGCTATTCAATGTAGCAGACTGGCTATTCAATGTAGCAGACAGGCTATTCAATGTAGCAGACTGGCTATTCAATGTAGCCAGTGTCAAAATGTTTAAAAATATTATGACAAACATTTTCACATACTCAGACTTCTTGGCAAAGCCACATGAAGTTGACTGACTGCAGACATAACTGCTAACACCATGCATTGGACCATCCTTTAAGCCTGTCTTCAAAAAGCACAGCTGCTCTGTACAGAAGAAAAAAAATATTAAAGCCTGTTAGTTACAAAAATATGAGCATCTTCCTATATCCAGAGTGGATTGACCCTTGACCTTTTGAATTGAAAATTAATAGGAGTCCTCTTCTAATCATAACCAATCCACATATGAAATATCATTATGATCAAGTGAATGGTTCTCAAGATATTGAGCAGACAACATGTTGTCTACCGACCAACCAACATGTGTAAAGCGATATGCCCCTCTTCTTTGAAGGGGAGCATTAAAATATGATTTGGTAATTTGTATACTAGTTTCAGGGGTATATCTGTAAAACATAACTAGCTGAGGGAAAAGTTGAGGGGGGGGGGGGGGGGGGGGGAGTTGCAAACTTAAGTGGGTTTCAATTCCCTGCTAATAAGGAAAGAGAACAGTGATGATAGGGGAACGCAATACAGTATTTACAGTGCAATGCAATGTGGATAATATAATGATTTCCCTATTCAATAAATCATGATTTTCTCACAATCAGCAATATGAGTTCGACTTTACCCATGTGATATTTTTTTCATCTCACACTGCTGCGATGTCATTTGATTGTGATGTCATATATTTCCTATGATTTACGTTATACGTTACACAGTGAAATAAAAATATTTTGCATTGTTTCCTTTAAATCTTAATGTAGTATAGGTTTCTGGTGGACAACCTTGGGTTTTTTAGTTTAAACTTAAAATTTTCGGGTATGCTCTTTCTGCCTATCTAATTAGTTTTTGCATCAAAGTTCAAATGAGGATTTTGATAATTTAGAATTTTCTCAAAGCTCCTAAATCTATGCACCAAAACTAGGAAAAATGTGAGAAAAATAATCCTTCATTATTTACTTGTGTGGGATAGGGAAATTCCACCTCTGGAACAAGATTTCTATTAATCTCACCTCTTAGTTTTAACCAACACCATGAGGTCTGATTCAACAAAATTTATGTCAAAATTTACCACTAATAGAAGACATTACTCACATGTAACCATGGTAACTGATTAATGACTGCATGTATTATGCATGACAAACACAATGAATGAATATTAAAATGTAACATTGTGTCTGTCATACAATTTAAACACTTCATTTCAGGTATAATCTACCATTGATAAAGTTGAAAAGTTTAACTACCTAGGCTCAACTGTAACACCAATTAATTCCATCGATACTGAGCTGAACATCTGTATAGGAAAAGCTGCCAATGCATTTAAGAACTTGCGCAACTTGGAGAGCAAAGATAAGCCTCAAAATAAAAATGAGAATATATTATATAGAGCAGTTGTCATTCCAACATTGCTGTATGCATCTGAGACATGGGCCACAACCAGGAAACATGAGCACTGACTTGACGCCTTCGATTCCAGATGTCTTAGAATTATTCTGAAGACCAAATGGTGGGAACGAAGGCATAACAGTGACATTCGAGAGCTCACAGATCAACCATATGCCTCAACACTACTCATGAGGAATCGGCGGAGATGGTTTGGTCACATGTCGAGGATGGGAGACGAAAGATTCGCGGATCCCAAAACGACTGTACAAGTGGGACCCTACATCGGTCGGAGGCAGACAAAAACAGGGACGACAACGGCAGAGATGGCAAGACACGCTGGCAAGAAACTTTACAACTGCGGGCCTAACATATCAGGAAGCCGAAAATACAGCCAAAGATCGTTTGACATGGAGGGATACCATAGCGGCACTGATGTGATAACAATCACTAACAGTATCCAGTAAGTAAGTAAGTAAGCAAGTATTTCAGGTATTAGTTCAGCAGTACTACCAGTTGATTGATTGAATATTGTTTAACGTCCCTCTCGAGAATATTTCATTCATATGGAGATGTCACCAATGCCGCCAGTGAAGGGCTGAAAATTTAGGCTTATGCTCGGCACTTTTTGTCTTTGAGTAGGGAGGGATCTTTACTGTGCCAAACCTGCTGTTACACGGGGCCTCGGTTTTTGTGGTATCATCCATTTGTGGCCCCATTTAGTTGCCTCTTAAAAGCAAGGGGTACTGAGGACCTAATCTAACCCGGATCCCCTCGGGATCACTACCAGTTGAAGCCCAGAAGCAAAATAGTTTTTGCAAATTGTATCTAAAGACAAAATTCCAGGAGGGATGGACCTTACTGTTGCATTCTGTAAATCTATTTTTTCAACATATTCAAATTTTATGATATATCCCCCTTCTTGTTGATGAAATTTGCAGCAAATTTGTTAAGGCTAAAGTTATATGAATTAGTAAGAGGGCAAGAGGCCACAAAATTTTACAAATCATTGTCACATCACTGGTATATCATAATCAGAGACATATATTATATAACAGAGATAAGCAACGCCTACAGAGGCATGGTTACCGGCAAACTAAACCAAGCAATTACATTTAATATATGTGGGGAATCCTTCAACACACCTATAGCCGTGGGTATACCTGATCTGACAATGAAATTGATGATGATGATTGAAGTTTATTTCACTGCTATCATAAATTGGAATTGGATGAAACAAGTTTCGAAATGATCTGATCAACAAATAGACAATTAACTAAAAAGTGGGTAAATCGTAAACATTTCCAGAAATCTTGCCGATTTTGAGTCATGTGTTGCCTTTTGAAGCTTCACTTAATGCATTTTACTTTGAAGTGAAACAAAACATCTTCTAAAAATATTATATATCTTGAATGTTTTAGTGATAGGATTTGGAAGGTTTGAACATATCTTTCAATCTTAACATATCAAGATGGTAATAAAGTGCAATTAAAAACAGTGTGTGCACTTTTATCCCAAAACAGGGGATCATGAGATAAAACGAAACTTGGGGAAGTCGCAGCTAAATACATGACACCATATACTAATAATATGTGTATTTTTGTGCCTGTAGAGAGGGTAGGGATTAAATCCGGTATTTTTAGAGGAATTAGGGAAAATAATTTTGGACTTGAACTGTGACAATTCTAAACTATGAAGTGGTAACACTCCTCGAAAAGATACACCATACAAGACAACAGAGCTTCTGATGGATGGGCATTATAGGGCCCAGTGATCACACAACCCTCAGAAAGCAAATTCATGCTTCATTGGTGCTATAGTATAACCGCATGCTTTCGAAATGAATATATAGGCATAATCATGTTAACTTGTAAATTTCGGTTTCGTTTCTTTCAGAGACATGTCTATGAGTATGACAGAATGATTAAACAATGTCTTATCAATAACTTACAGACTTGTCTGACATTAGGAAAAATCATGCTAAAGATAAAATATGAATTTAAAGTTCGGTAGAATAGCCAATGATGTTTGCACTCACTATGTTGATCACATTTGACTTCTTCCATAATTTCGTAAAGAAGTTGCACTTTGACTTTCCTTGATTCTGGTTCTACTTTCAAATTAAATATCGCGCGAGAAAACACGAGACAGCTTAAACCAATCAAATTCACACTTAGAAACAGGCTATCGATTTTAGCCTATCGCAAGTAGCGTACGAAATGAGATGTGGGGAAACCAAAACATGACGATGATAACATGACAGACAACGTGTACATTATCGTGACATTTTAGTAAAATTACGTTGAGGGGCCATATATACCAATATAATGAGGGACACACTTAAAGAAAATACCAAAGAGTAAGTAAGGTTTAGACGATCTATTTACTGGCATGGTAGTGTCTTAGACACTTATGTTTAAAACATACGGTACTGTGCATGTCATGTGCAGGTTAAATCTGTCAGTCTGTTTATGTATTATCATTCATTTACACTGAAATCTTATTTTAACAGAAATCTTATTTTTACAATCTCACAAAGTGCCGAATATCTAAAGAGTTAAGTTACAGAAATTAAAGTGAAACCATACAGTAATTCATAATCAGCTGATAATATATCATGCATGATGGGCATGTTCAGTTGATCAGCTGTTGATGTCAATGATTAGGTTATTTGATGAAAACATAAATAATGGCCATTTGCATAGCAAGCTCTGAATAGTAACACATGATTAAGAGAAACTTAGTCAAAATAAGGAATGATAGCAGGGTTTGACACTAAGGCACGTCCGACCGACTGAGTCTACTAAATGATAGGTCCGGTCGGGTAAAATGTCGATTTACTAGTCCGACTGGTCGTGTTGAAAAAAATAAACAAGAAAATTTACTTTAAACCATAAGATATTTTATTCTTAACTAAAAAAGAGAGTTTGCAAGCAATTTTGAACCGCATGATGACAAAATCTCTATTTTAGTTCTAATAAATAAATAAGTGATGTTTTACGACATCTACTCGATGTTAATGTGTGTAAAGTTATGTTTTAGATGAATTTATTTTCATTTTAAAAAAAACAAACAGTTTATTTGAATCAAATACAAGAAAGTGTTTATCAAATTAATAAATTACGTCGTAAACATCCATTTTCGGTGTTGACATATGTGCGGGAATGTCTCTATATTCAAATACGACTTCTCGTCCTCAAGAAAAGATGTCCTAAGAGAAAAGAAGTAAAAGGTTGGGAAGAAACAAAGCATGACTTATGAAATAGAGATTAAAAAAACGGTTGTGGTCATTTTATTTTAAATGGACTAGAGAATTTCCGTGCCGGGTAGAATCTAAAGAAACAGAAAATGTATTTGATAATGAGAGCATTAAATTGAATGACGAGACTAAAGCTCTTTTTTTGGAGACAATTAAGTACGTTTTAGTTCATGCAAACTTTATGTTTGTCATTTGAATTAAGTACATTTAAATATGGAGAAACTGTCATTTTCTTGAAAGTTGGTCAGGGCTAGTGGATTTAAGGTAAGGTCAGGTCTAGCAAAAATCATTTGAAGTAGCCCGACCGGTCTAGTGCTCAAAAAAGTAAATGTCAAACCCTGGATAGGTGACATGAAATTTTTTTCCGTCCCATTTTGATCCCTTGCCAGGGGCGTAGCTTCATTATAGGCTCGAGTAGGCACATGCCTAACACCTTTTTTTTCTTCATTTTGTCCATAACTGTTTCCAAAATATAATATGTTCATATATATTTCTAGTTTATAAAATCGAATATGATATTATTATTCCGTCTGACCTTTTCTTTTTATGTATTCTACATGATGTACATGTGAATAATGGTTATATATATTTTTCTAATTAAAAGTTATGGTTATCACAATGACTCACTCAACTTAACAGTTTAATAATCTTTGAAAAGTTGTATAATATTTAATGTCTATAAGTATTATAATCATTTTGATGCACAGGGTAGTGCAAATGAGCCCTAATATTTCCAGATTTTCTTTGGGGTGACCCCTGAACCCCTCCCACACCTACACTCTTGGCTCTTTGTGCCTCGGTGAAACCTTAAATTTGGTTTCATCTTTTGGGCCTACACATTGAAATAGTCTTAGATATTATGCCCCTATTTGCAATTTTGTGTAGTGACAACATAAAGATAAAGGATTATATCAAGGAGTTGACTTTAATCAGATTGGATCCCTTGGAAATACAAGCTGTGACTTAAATTCATGTAGTCAGGTGACTTAAATTGATGAAGAGACGAGAGGAACCTCGTTTACTCGTGATCAAACTCATTATTTATTACTTGTTATGTGTAACGTTATTAAACTTTGAAATCAAATCAGACAAGAAAATTGATCACTAAATAATTCAGTTGTAACTTGATATAACAAATCGCCTCATTTTGCATGAATTGATCATTAAAACACCTGTCCAACAGGACTATCTGTAGGATTTGATAACTTACTAGGCATTTTTGTCCCAGCCAGGCTTTTTGCAAAGGAATGCAGAGCTTTTAACTCAGATTTTTAGGTCACCTGAGTAAACTCAGGTGACCTATTGCAATTGGTTTTCGTCCGTCGTCGTGCGTTAACAATTGAACATTTTTAACTTCTTAATAACTATCATTCCAATTCTTTTCAAATTTGGTATGAAACATATTTGGAACAAGGGGAACATAAATGGTATATTTCAGGATTCCTGCACCCCTGGGGCATTAGGGGCAGGGCAAAAACTGCCCAAAAATGACAAATTTTCAAAAAAAAATTTCTCAAGAACCACACACATGTAAGAAAAACTGAATGCATTGTGATGTAGAGCAGGAAGGCCTCTACCAAAATTGTAAATTTCATGATCCCCGTGGTAGGGGTTCTGACCCCAGGGCGTGACCAAACTTGTTATATAGTGTTTATGTGTAAAACACTTAAATAACATCTTTAGTGCTATTGATACTAAATTGAAAGTAAATAGATATTTAGAAAGAACAGGTAGTCCTTTACCAAAATTGTGAATTTGATGATCCCAGGGGTAGGGGTTTTGGTATCAGGGTTGGGCCAAAATGCAATCTCTCACCAGAGGGCATTATGCTATGCTCCACAACACCTCTGTTATCGTCTGATTTACAAGAATTTTGTAAAACAGAGCGTCTTTGAAAATAAAATAAATCTGCATCATTTTCGTAAATGAAACATAAATTTATGAGTTAAAAACACATTGGTAGGTATCGAAACGCTGTATTATGTTAGTGTAACCTCCATATTTATGGAACTATTTTGTCTTGTCAAATGTATTAATTTCACTTTCACTTCGAAACTATGGACTCTACATAAAAGTACATTAGAAAAACTAGTGAGATTATAATTATGAAAATCTGACATTACACAGAGAACAGAAACGTGTCTTTCTGTTGGAGTCAAAGACGCTATTTTGTCCATGCGAGATCATGTGGTTAGTCGAACTATTTATCAGACGATAACAGAGGTGAAAGTGAAGCTTGCGTAGCGCGCCCTCTGGTGAGAGAATGGGCCAAAATGGTCAATTATTAAATGTGTGAACAATAGACATTTTTAACTTCTTCTTTATAACTATCATTCCAATTCTATTCAAATTTGGTATGAAACATATTTGGAACAAAGGGAACGTAAATTATAAATTTCAGGATTCCTGCACCCCTGGGGCATTAGGGGCAGGGCAAAAACTGCCCAAAAATGACCTATTTTCAAAAATCTTTTTCTCAAGAACCACACACATGTAAGAAAAACTAAATGCATATAGTGATGTAGAGCAGGAAGGCCTCTACCAAAATTGTAAATTTCATGATCCCCGGGGTAGGGGTTCTGACTCCAGGGTGTGGCCAAACTTGTTATATAGTGTTTATGTGTAAAACACTTAATAACATTTTCTTTAGTGCTTTTGATACTAAATTGAAACTAAATGGACAGAACAGGTACAGTGTAGTCTTTTACCAAAATTGTAAATTTGATTTTCCCAAGAGTAAGGGTTTTGACCCCAGGGTGGGGCCAAACTTAGTATATAGTATTTATGTGTAAGTTTGCTGATACTGTATAAAATCTAAATGCATATTTAGGAATAGCAGAAAAGGATGTACAAAAAAATGATGAATTTCACAACCCAGGGTTATGATTTAGTATGAGTCCATATTAGTCATATTTTTTGATGTTTTAATGTTAATACACCTATTATGTAAAGCCTTTCATCAGTGTATGCACTTTTGAGGGCAGTAAAGTTTTAAGACTACATCTTGTTTTATACTGTTGCTGAACATTAGAATTTAGCTTAGATATTCAGAACAGGAAATTTTTTCTAGATTTCATAGCCCATGGAAGTAGTCATACTTTTTCACTAGTATTCAGGTGACCGATAAGGCCTGTGGGCCTCTTGTTAAAGTGTACAGTAAAATCTTGTTATCTTAAACTTGATGGAGCTGAGGAAAAACTTTGAGATATCTATATAAGGGTTCAAGATATTTAGGTTAAGATACATAAAGTTACTGTAGTTTGGACTTGAATTCAATTAATTTCAAACACATCCAGGTATTCAAGATATCAGTGTTCGACATATCAAAGTTCATTTGTATTTTGTAACTTATAGATTCCGAGTACAATATTGCGTGAGTTTCACTTTTGTTTTGGCAGATTTGTGACTGTTGAGGTGGCATTTGATTCAACAGATCGGCCACAGACGAGGCCACACCAGTGGGTGGAGACGAGAGATGCAAGCGGAAGATGGCATAAGCTGAAATGTGTTCTCTCGGTATGTTAGATCTGTAACGACTGGTCTTTGTAGCTCACTAGTGCTTCAGTAATCAAAGTACTGATAGTACTCAGAGTAAAAAAGTGCAAGTGAAATCTTTGGATCAAAAGTACATTTATGCATCTCAAATTACAAAGCTTTACCACTTCTTCCTTGAATGACACTGCAGGGTAATCACAAAGTATATTGTTAAGTTATTATACATTATTGTTACAGTATTGCAATTCAGAAAAATTGGAATTTCAGCCTAGTCTCCATATCCTCTTATTGGATGAGACAAAAATGGCTACATCCCTGGCCAATTGTTCAAGTTTAGGGCAAATTACATGTAGTAGTCTTGGAGAACTTTTGATATTATACTCTTGGTGAGCTGAGGAAAAATGCTGATACCCCCTCCCCCACTCCACACACACATTAATTTGTCTCAATTTCAAATACATATCAAATGAGGAACAAGAAATTTGATTTCTCAAACAGTTGCCGCTAGGTGCAGTACTTTTGTTATTTAAGTCAAATATTGAATTTCACTATTGCATGTACATTTTGCAGATGTATGAGAAGTAAGTATAATATGTATTAGAATTATTTTATTTCTATAGCACTACTGAATCTTTCTGTAATATAGGTAGCATCTGATAGCAGGTCGGGGATTTTATGCATTATACTGATCAAGCAAATAATGGAAACTATATGGTATTGGTGTTTTTAATCTTGCTAGATTCTTTCTAGATCTGCTATCATAGACATGCATGTATTTGATGTAAAGTGCACTAGTACTGACTCCAAACTAATCCATACATGTAATGTGAAACTGATTACATCATTTTAGAATTCAGAATCTATAACACTATCACATACTAATCTCAGCGACATTTGTCGAGGCTGGATGGAAGAGGCGCTGAGATTATATATATATAGCATACACAGGCAAATAAAATGCCTGCATTGATTTATAGGTTGCAGTTACATCTTGAGAATGTGATTTAGTTTTCATTTATTGTATAATCCCTACTTTACTTCTAATGTATATCAAAAAAATAAATTTCATATATGCCCTAGCGTTATATTCGCTTTGATACATGTATCAATCAAATCAATTTCTCATTTAAAGTCAGCATTTTACAAATTCTGTGGTTGTTAAAATGACGATTAGCAAATACAACCTGTCATTAGGTTGAATGCTGTCTAACCTATTTCTGATCTCAGCGAGATTTGTCAAGGCTTGATGCCTCTTTCGAATGCTGTCTGACGTATTTCTAATCTCAATGAGATTTGTCGAGGCTGGATATATTTGGACTGATGCCTCTTTCGAATGCTGTCTAGCGTATTTCATACCAATTGCTTGGCTGTTCTTTACATACTGATTTTGACTATGGTTTACCCTGTTTACCTGATCAAGATATTGGGCTCATGGTGGGTGTGAACGGTCAACAGGGGATGCTTACTCCTCCTAGGCACCTGATCCCACCTCTGGTATATACAGGGGTTCATGTTTGTCCTACTCTTAATTTTGAATTATGTCTCCCATCTTCCAGGGGGAGACATATTGTTAGCTTACCTGAGCTGAAAGCACAAGTAAGCTTTTCTGATCACCCGTTGACCGTCTGTACGTCCGTTTGTCTGTAAACTATTCATACTTTGGCCTTCTTCTCCAGAACCACTTGGCCAATTTCAACCAAACTTGATACAAATCATCCCTGGGTGAAGGGGCTTCAAGTTTGTACAAAGGAAGGAGCATGCCCCTTCAAAGGGGAGATAATCACAAAAATGCAAAAACAGGGTGTAGTCATTTAAAAATCTTCTGAAGAACCACTGGGCTATGAAAGTACAAATTTACATGAAAGCTTTCTGACATTGTGCAGATTCAAGATTGTTAAAAGCATGACCCCCGGGGGTAGGATTTGGCCACTACAGGGGATCAAAGTTTTACATTCAAATTTATAGGGAAAATCTCTAAAAATCTTCTCAAGAACCACTGGGCTGGGGTGGAGGATGTAAAATAGCTGGTGAACGCTTCTCCTACACGATTATGGCTTATCTGATAGATTTGAAACTTTGTACAATGCTTCATTTCCATTTGTAGATGTGCATATTGTCAAGACAGGAGGATCCAATTGTTATCCTGAAAGTTATAATGGATCTGAGGGGCATTAAATAGTTTGTGAAGGTTTCTATATGGCTTATCAGAATTCATAATGTCTATGTTCCTGCTCATGCTTTCTCCTCCATACCATGCAGTGCATTAAGATGAGGAGGTTTCATTTGGAGCACTTCCAATTTGGGGAGCTGGGGAGACATTTGTTTTTCATACAAACAATATTTATTTCTTTATAGGATTTATGAGATTGATCACTGTTCATTATCTTCACTTTTATTGTGATGGTTTGAACTGCAATGCTTCACGCCAGCGTACTGAAATGCTGGCGTGAAGTGTAGCAGTTTATACTTTCATGCATTTTCAGAAATAGATATCAGGTAGCTGCTTAGTTGTCAATCACGTTTACTGAGGCTTGTATGAGGTAGCTGCTTAGTTATCAATCACGTTTACTGAGGCTTGTTTGTATGAGGTAGCTGCTTAGTTATCAATCACGTTTACTGAGGCTTGTTTGTATGAGGTAGCTGCTTAGTTGTCAATCACGTTTACTGAGGCTTGTTTGTATTAGGTAGCTGCTTAGTTGTCAATCACGTTTACTGAGGCTTGTTTGTATTAGGTAGCTGCTTAGTTATCAATCACGTTTACTGAGGCTTGTTTGTATGAGGTAGCTGCTTAGTTGTCAATCACGTTTACTGAAGTTTGTTTGTATGAGGTAGCTGCTTAGTTGTCAATCACGTTTACTGAGGCTTGTTTGTATTAGGTAGCTGCTTAGTTGTCAATCACATTTACTGAGGCTTGTTTGTATTAGGTAGCTGCTTAGTTATCAATCACGTTTACTGAGGCTTGTTTGTATGAGGTAGCTGCTTAGTTGTCAATCACGTTTACTGAGGCTTGTTTGTATGAGGTAGCTGCTTAGTTGTCAATCACGTTTACTGAGCTTGTTTGTATTAGGTAGCGCTGCTTAGTTGTCAATCACATTTACTGAGGCTTGTTTGTATTAGGTAGCTGCTTAGTTGTCAATCACGTTTACTGAGGCTTGTTTGTATGAGGTAGCTGCTTAGTTATCAATCACGTTTACTGAGCTTGTTTGTATTAGGTAGCGCTGCTTAGTTGTCAATCACATTTACTGAGCTTGTTTGTATTAGGTAGCTGCTTAGTTGTCAATCACGTTTACTGAGGCTTGTTTGTAGTCACCGGGTTAGAACTGGACTTGTTCTTCAGAAAGATGTCATGACACAGTAATATAGTCAGAGCTTCATCGTCACAATCCTGTACTATACATCACTGAATTCACTCGTTGATTACTTGTCAGAATGAAATATCAAGGTTCACATTTCATCATCTCTTTCAGAGATAGTAATAGTGTCTAGATTTCTGTCTGCAAATCTTGCATTTATCTCGAGTATTTTTTTTTTGGGGTGGCTGAAGTCACATGACAATAACATTATAACCATGTACTGTAAACGTTCATTTGGTGCAATAAAAATTTAATGCTTTTTTTCATTGTATGTGCAGTCAGGATTTGGCATATTATGAAACATGCAACTACAATGTAGCACTATTATATACAGTCACATATTTTTTGCAGTTTGATTGAAATGATCTGGTTTCAAAAAATGTAGTGGTCAGCTGGGTTCAATCACTGGTCCTTCCTTTTTATAATGTCTTCACACTTTGAAGACATCAACCTAGGGTCTTTTTCCCCTGGCAGCCAGTTCCAGAGGCTGGTCTATTGCACCAAATGTACAGCTAGGGAGAAATGCAATGGACCAGACCAGGATTTGAACCCGGATCCCCTTGAATCTCCAGTCAGGTGCTCTAACAACTGAGCTAGTCTGGCCACTGGCGATCAAACCCATGTGACTACCACATTATTCTTTGACTTTTAGTCCTTGAAGTTGAATACATAAGATTTAGTATGTTCACTGACAGTATTTATTTAGAAATTATTCATTAGTATGAGAATTATTGAGGGATAAAGTTCTGTGAAAGGGATAGGGGCTTGAGAATAAAAACCTTGCCCCCCCCCCCCCCCCCCCCCCCCCCCCCTTCAGACTTTGGTTTTATTTTTCATCCAAATAATTTTTTTGATAATATGTAAATTTATGAATTCACTTATATTGTCTTAAGCAATTGATCAATGAAGCTTAATTATTTCAGACCAGCTTAATATACAATATAATACCATACTTAATTGTTTTTGTGGTTTTTTTTGGGGGGGGGAGGGAAGGGGGATGGGGTGTGTGCTTTATATACTACTTTATTTGAAACACTGTCCCATCCCAAATCAGCTGTATGTACATGTATGAATTTAGAAATGAATAGATAACACAGCTATGTAGCCAAAATAGGCCATTCACACATAAATTCATTATCAGATGTTTACATATTAAGTAAGCAAGCAAACAAGTCTAGTTTGTGTATTGCCAGTGACTGTAAGTCAAAATGAATGCTTTATGAATGCTATTGTATAGACCAAAATTTAGGTGAATGATATTTTCAAAGTAAAAATATGGAATGATTCTGAGTGATATGTTTTCCCGGTACATTGGAAAATGACAACAACTCATCATTTGGACTGACTTACTCAAATGTCCTTGTAAATGGTGAACCAGATGTTTATTTGTTTAACGTTTACTACATGACATCAGCATAGTCACTAGTAGTATATATCGGTGGTGGACTTAACGATGGAATTTAAACTTTGACCAATTCACTCATCGTTCTCACTTAGGCAGTTTTATTGGTTGTACTTTAATACCAGTACTACGGTAGATTTTATCAGATTCTGATTAAACATCCTGTCGATAGTATGTTGATCTTTTCAACACTTCTTCTGTGATGTGATGTAAGATCTGTAGATTATGATCAAACTTAGTTATCAAACTTAGGACTAAGGTGATTATATAACATCAAGACTCTCTCTTCATCACTGGACAGAGGTCTTTAATCATGGATAAAATCAATGAAGTTTCTGTTCAATACAAACAACTGGAAGAAGAGTCTGCTAGTGGTAATGCTAGTGTAAACTGTAAAAAGGTAAGATAAAATGGTTAATATGTACAATGTAGGTCCAGCAGGGATATTTTCTCTTATATAATGTTACTCCAGAAATGCTGTTTTAATTTTTGATAAAATCAACATAATGTTATATTAATAATTACATTGTGATGGAATGTAATTTTGAGTCATTTAACTGAGCCATTACGATTCAGCAATATTTCTGTTGAGTTTCAAATCATAACACTATACATTAATTTTGAATATAAATAGGACAATCATCATTTCATGTCATCCATATCTATATGATGCAGATCTGTAGCTCTCAGAAATTTTTTTGGGATGGATCTGATCTGTCCCAATATGTTTTCAAAGAGTTGTAACAAATATATTGATTTGGGAATTTGGGTTAGAATAGATTGTCAGTACCCCTTGCTTGTCGTAAGAGGCGACTAAATGGGGCAGCTAGTTCTTCAGATGAGACTGCAAGAACCAAGGCCCCATGTCACAGCAGGTGTTGCATGATAAAGATCCCTCTCTTCTGTACAGCCCTTCACTGACAATGGTGACATCTCCATATGAGTGAAAAATTCTCAAGAGGGATGATAAACAATATACAATCAATCATATCTATCGATAATTTTGAAACTTAACCTTGCAGCTAAGATATCATATGTATGCCTGTACATCCACAGAAGTTTTAATTCAGTTATAGTAGGAATCATTTTGAATAAGTGATTGGGATGTGACATGCAGCTGGTGCATATATTATGATCAAATTTAATGCAAAGTAAAATTTGATGCACATCCGTGTGAACAGGGCATTAGATTCCTAGACTACCGGTAGGTTGAACCCCTCCCCATCTGGCATTAGATTCCTAGACTACCGGTAGGTTGAACCCTTCCCCGTCTGATAGAAAAATTGCACAGGATGCCCTCCCTTTTTTGTTGAAAATTTCTGGCCTGGATTTCTCCAAATAAATTTAAATGGAACTTGGACTCAAGTCTGATATTTTACTCAAATCTTGACTGCTCAGATAAAAGAAAACTGAATCTGAAATTCGATATATTTTTGAGAAATCCAAGTCTGGATCTCAGGTGCCTCACTGAGTGCATCCAGAATAAAAAAGAAGACAGAAAATAGAATTGTGCATACATGTATTATGATAATTATGCAGGTCTTTTCTAATTTGTAGGAGTGGAAGAAATCGAGGGTTGTTGAGAAGTTTGTGTATCTAGTTGCAGTGATCACGATTATTTTTCTGACCCATGCTACAGTGTATGCACAGTGGTTGTTACCGTACTATTATGCGGTTAGTACACCAGTCCTTATCCTCATCCGGATCATTATGTACTGGTGAGTGTCTGTAGTAGTGTCGCAACGATATCTGTAGTCAATAACTGACACTGTCACAAAGATATCTGTAGTCAATAACTGACACTGTCACAACGATATCTGTAGTCAATAACCGACACTGTCACAACGATATCTGTAGTCAATAACCGACACTGTCACAACGATATCTGTAGTCAATAACTGACACTGTCACAACGATATCTGTAGTCAATAACTGACACTGTCACAACGATATCTGTAGTCAATAACTGACACTGTCACAAAGATATCTGTAGTCAATAACTGACACTGTCACAAAGATATCTGTAGTCAATAACTGACACTGTCACAAAGATATCTGTAGTCAATAACTGACACTGTCACAATGATATCTGTAGTAATAATTGACACTGTCACAAAGATATCTGTAGTCAATAACTGACACTGTCACAAAGATATATGTAGTCAATAACTGATACTGTCACAAAGATATCTGTATAGTCAATAAGCTTGAGGCACTGTCACAAAGATATCTATAGTCAATAAGCTTGAGGCACTGTCACAAAAATAGCTATAGTCAATAAGCTTGAGGCACTGTCATAACGAAATCTGTAGTCAATAACTGACACTGTCACAACAAAATCTGTAGTCAATAACTGACACTGTCACAAAGATATCTGTAGTCAATAACTGACACTGTCACAAAGGTATAGATAGTCAATAATTGACACTGTCACAAAGATATCTGTAGTCAATAACTGACACTGTCACAAATATATCTATAGTCTTGAGGTACTGTCACAAGGATTTTGATGTTTTAATATAACTCAATGAGACATTGTCACAAGTACTTTAATAGTTAAAAAGTTAAAAATATATTAGATGTAATGGTTCAGCCTAGACTTACTATGTTTGACAAAATATGTACCATAGCTGAACCTTTTCAGACGTAGGGAGTAGATAGGAACCACCTTGTCCATCTGTCTGTACAGGTGGGGCATGATCCTATCTCAAGGTAATGTGGATAGGGTCAAGGTAACTCAGATTATCATTTGAATTGTTGTACAGACCACATCTTTTTCACATTAAAGTAATGTATTCTTATTGGACACAAAGTCCATGCATGGCTTGAAAGTTTGTAATTATTCTGGATTGGATTAAAATTATGTGATCAAGATTACTGAGAGAGAGAGACTTAGACTTGAAAATCCATGTACCATTCACACAGACAATAGTAAAACATGCCGTATGTACATGTATATTGCAACTCTGCTAAAACTGTATGTATTTTAAAATTTAATTCTAAGTTGATCGTCTTTGAATATAGAAACTAAAGAGCAATTCTGAAAAGTAGGGGGGATTTGATCTGACAGCATGCAGAATTTTTGTATAGAATGAACAGAAATTGTTATTCCATGTAATTTAATTTGTATTTTCAGCAAGAACAAGTGGCAGTATTTTCTCTTAGATTTCTGTTACTTTGCCAACATTTTGTGGTATATTTTTATATGGTAAGTTGCTAACTTTATCTCAACATTATGAAATATTCAAGGATTTATTTGCAGAACTCTATTGAAAATCATCAACATTTGTGGATATTGTAAAACTACAGATGTGTGATTTATAAAACTACGGTACATGTATGTGTAATTTATATAACTATTGTACATACATGTGTAATTTATATAACTATCGTACATACATGTGTGATTTATAAAACTATCATACATACATATGTGATTTTTAGGATCCCAGGCAGTGGAGAGATGTTTGCTGTTGTTTTTGCCCTGTCTAATGGACCACTGATTTGGGCTATGGTGGTATACAGAAATTCCCTCGTCTTTCACAGCACCGACAAAGTCACATCGGCCTACATTCACATCCTTCCCGCACTTCTGTCATTTGGGTAATTATATACATTTAAAAGTATGTTCACATTTTCAATGGGTTTTTTTTGTCTTCGATATCTTTACCTGTAATGATAACCATTTCATTTCCTCATGAATGCACTGTAGTTGTAAACAATGCATGTATGAATGTTGATGAATATAGTAAGTATATTTTAACAGCTGGGTATGTCGACAGAAATGAAAGTAGAATGTAAATATAAGAAATAAATTTCTGTTTTGAAAATACACAAGACCATTGAAGTATGCTGGCATGAAGCACCGCAGTTCATGCCCTCTTGTATTTTCAAAAATGAAATTTATTTCTTAAACAAATTGCTCATTATTTGAGGAATCCACTGTGGTAGTATTTGAATGGTTCATGATAAAAACTATTTTTTTCTCTGCAATCTTTTTGTAGAATCCGCTGGTACAGAGAGGAGGTGTCCCTTTACTGGTTTCAGGACTTCGTACCAGAAATGCCGGAGATGTCCCCTATCTGGTTGTTGCTAGTGCCCTTCATCTGCTTCCTGATTCACAGTGTATGTATGCTTACGGATTATAATGACAGAAAAGGGGGTTATGGTATTCTGCTGACCTTGAATCAAGGCCAAGTTTTAAAGGAAAATGGATGGTCTCCGTATTGGCAGGTTTCCATAGCATTCATCACAACATTGAATATGATAACTCGTCTGTGAATGTGTTGAGAGAAAAAAATTCATACACTAGATATAGAAAAGTACCTGGAATTTTGACATTAATCTTTCGATAACTACCATAATAAAAGGTGGGAAACAGAAGATCCCAGTTAATTTCTATGTCGAAAGGTCTTAAGTCAAGGTCATAATCTGTGATTAAACAGCAGGGGTGTGGACATTAATGATGAACACTATTATTTATGTTTTCTGTTTCCTCCTGGCTACAGAGATACAAATGTTATAGATAGGGAGAAGAAAATCTTATTGATTTCAGGGTCAAAAGGTTTTTGACCACGGTCACAGGGAGTGAGTAAACATAATGGTGTGTGTACGGGATATAAAGAGTTCTCCTGTACTGTTTAGTTTTCTGACCGGTACTACATGTATTTGGTTAGTTGTATGTTGTTTAACGTCCCGCTCTAGAATTTTTCACTCATATGGAGACGTCACCATTACGGGTGAAGGGCAAAATTTAGGCCTATGCTTGGCGCTTTTGGTCTTTGATCAGAGAGGGGTCTTTATTGTGCTACATAGGTTGTGACATAGGGCCTAGGTTTTCTTTGGTCTCATCTGAAGGACTGCCCCATTTAGTAGTCTATGACAAGCAAGGGATACTGAGGACCTATTCTAACTTGTATCCCCATGGGGATGACCCCTATTGGCTACATAGATCGATACAAACGTAACAGGTAGAGAGAGGATGGTCCCTATTGATTTCTGGATCACAAACTCTCAGTCAGTAATTAGATAGAACAATGTGGTGAATGCTGGAGTTAAAAGAGTATAATCCCAGGTTTCTGTCTCAGATGTGCTGAATAGATGACATGTAGGGAGAGAAGTTATGGGTCAAAAGTCATAGTTCAAGGTCAGAGTTCGTGATCAATTTAACATACTTTGTCCTATTTTGTTTTTATGCCCCCGAGATCGAAGATCGGGGGGCATAATGTTTTTGTCCTGTCTGTCATTCTGTCTGAAACTTTAACTTTGCTAATAACTTTTGAACAGTAAGTGATAGAGCTTTGATATTCCACATGAGTATTCCTTGTCATAAGACCTTTCCGTGGGTACCAACAGTTTTGACCTTGTGACCTTGACCTTGGAGTTTTTGAAAACTTTAACCTTGTTAATAACTTTTGAATAGTAAGTGATAGAGCTTATATTTCACATGAATATTCCTTGTGACAAGACCTTTCCGTGGGTACTAAACCTTTTGACCTTGACATTTGACCTACTTTTAATTTTTTTTATACCCCCCCGCAACAAGTTGGGGGGGGGGGGTATACTGGAATCGGGTTGTCTGTCCGTCTGTCTGTAGACGCAATGGTTTCCGGGCTCTAAAGCATTATCCTTTCCACCTACTGTCACCATATCATATATATGGACTACCCATGGGATGAAGATGTTCTCTATCGATTTTGGGGTCAAAAGGTCAAAGGTCAAGCGCACTGGACATCGAAGTAGCAATATGGTTTCCGGGCTCTAAAGTGTTATCCTTTCCACCTACAGTCACCATATCATACATATGGACTACCCATGGGATGAAGATGTTCCCTATCGATTTTGGGGTCAAAGGTCACGCGCACTGGACATCAAAGTAGCAATATGGTTTCCATTTAAATTCTTTAACGGCTTTTTTCATCGCATGGAGATGCTGTGTTCCTAGATACCTTTTGGATCATAATACTGAAGTTTTACCTATTACCAACACCCTTTGGGAGATTGGGGTAAGCGGGGGGTATTCTTAGTGAGCATTGCTCACAGTACCTCTTGTTTTACATTCGTCATAACTTCTAAATGGTAAATATTAGATCTTTCATATTGTACATGAGCATTTCTTGTGACAAGATCTTTCTACTGGTACCAAGATATTTGTCCTTGTGACCTTGACTATCTTCGGAATTGGCCATTATCGGGGGCATTTGTGTTTCGCAAACACATCTTGTTCCTTTTGTCATTTCATAGAATGATATTGTATTTTGGAATTCTCTAGATTTTTCAGGGCCTAAAGTATATTTTTGATTAGAATTACGTCGTGAACCGCAGTATGAGGAGTAGGTAGTGGGTAGTGCGGGAATGACTTGCGTAACGAACCAAACCGTCCGAAATTACCGACATTTACCCTATTGATTGAATGTAACAGTGAGTTGTTGATGCCATTAGAATTGTTAGAGATAACAGAAAACTAAAAATTGATTTCTGTTTCCAAAAGTCATAGGTCAAGGTCACAGTCACTAACTGAATACTACAAATGTTGTGTTTACAACAAGAAGAATTCTATTTGAACTTTTTTGTCCCCATGCTTGCCAAATTCATTTGTTAATGGAAGGGAGAAAAAACCAGTTGATGTATTGACAGGTCAAAATATACATGGATTGGAGCAAATTTGGATATATTAATTGATTTACAATGTATCTGTTCAAAGATAACATCAAGCATCAAGCAAAATTTTCCCAGCATATGGTAGTAATTGATCTAATTGATCACGGTCATTATTGAATCACTGTTTGAGAATGGTAGCCAATGAGTGCTGCCATGTTGTGAGTAAAATGTCTGGTTTGGTGCGGTGAGGAAATGACAGAAATGGGAAAATGACATGAAACTGTGTAGCACAGAACTGGCAGATACATCTTGTCTGTGTAACTTGTGTTGGGAGCACCGTGTCTGAACTGGTAGTTGTGTGGTACAGTAAAAACTGGCTAACCTTTCACCTGTGAAATCTGTTTCACTGGGCATTTCGACCCTTAATTTCATATTTTCATTACATTGGTTATTCTGACACTGTATTTTGACCAAAAAAATTCCCCCAGTGCATGTCGGATTAGACAGGTTTCACTGTACTTAGTGTCTCCCAGTGCATGTTCGATTAGACAGGTTTCCCTGTATTTTTAAAATATCTCCCAGTGTATGTCAGATTAGACAGGTTTCACTGTACTTAATGTCTCCCAGTGTATGTCAGATTAGACAGGTTTCACTGTACTTAATGTCTCCCAGTGCATGTCAGATTAGACAGGTTTCATTGTATATACTTTGTACTTTTTAACATCAGTCATCAGCTGTTTTTATTAGATACATCCTGTATCGCAATGTCGTGGAAACTGGATTAATTTTGCGTACCAAGAATGCATGATTTAGACAAAAGTTTTGTTTGTTTGTTACCATATTGTCTGTATTTTGTACCCTGTCTTGGCATGATAACTTAAGTGAGCGCAATTTTACTTGTATATTTACAGGGAATTTACTTTTTGGTCATTCACATTGTTGCGAAACCCAGCGAGGAGTATGTGACCAGTTTCAATTACCTTGGCAAAAAGCAGGACAGCTGTCTGTACAAAACCTTCAATATATGTGGTGAAAGGTATGTTTTATAAACAAAACTTTGTTGTTCTGCATCGTTTTGTGTTTCAGATGTCGACCGGCAATGTTCTACATCTATAACTAGTTGATCTATATTTTTGTGTTTCAGATGTCGGCCTGCAATGTTCTACGTCTTTAATTGGTTGTTCTGTATCGTCAGTCTGGCCGGAGTGTTTATCTGGTACAACTTCTACGAGGCTCATTGTATATTCCTCGGCGTCATGTCGGCCGTGTTGATTATGAACGGGGGCAATTACTACATTGATGTGTTCAGTAAAAGAGGATTTGTGGAAGGAGAATGTGAATGAAATATTTAACCTCTCATCTCATCATCTTATTTATTATATCATCATCATTTATTGACAATGACACTTCTTGTATAGATTTATTGCATTGTATATTTTACAGGTATATTCTACAGGTTGTAAATTACACACCTTGTTGTTTCTAGCATTGTATCAATGTGGTTATTCTGTGAAAATTTAATACATGTACATTAAAAATATTTACAACAAGAAAATGTAGTTGGGACTTGCAACTCACTTCGTCCCATGTTCGAGATACAAAGGGTCATCTGTACCTGTATCTTGTAATGTGAAATGATTGAAAATTATTAGGATATTTGGCATATTTGTACTCAAGAAGAGTTCAAAAGACCTTTTCCTATATAAAAATGTGCCTATTACAATTTTGCCCTCTACAGTGAAGTCCAAATTCAGAGTAGAAGATTACCTACAGAAAAGTCAGGAAAAAAGAACATAATAAATTTGTAAATAATGTTTTATTCTATTATCATTTTAATAATTAAAGATGAACATTAGAAAATACACACGTTTATTCTAAATTCATACATGTACCAGTATAATATAAACTGTCAATATAAATAAATATTGTTCTCCAATGAAAAATAAACCCCGATGCTGCACACTACAGGGTGTCTCATAATCTACTACACATTTATGTATTATGCTGTAGATGCACTCAAGTGTATAGTGTATCAAGTTGACAAAGCATTATTTTTGTACAATATGTAGCAAATAAATATTTGAAATGGCTGTAAAATATATACGAAAATATATCACAGAAAAAATCTTTTAAATTACCGGTGTGTTGAATTACAAATTAAAATTTTTATTGGAAGTTTTAATGGAGAAACTTCAGACAAAGCGAGGAATAAGAATACTCAATTTCTTTTATCCCTTTTTGTAATCATTTGGTAATTGTTTCTTTATATGGGTTTTAAAAAAAACCCTTGGTAACTGAATTTCAATTTTTAATAAACTTCCCTCCTTATTCAGGGGTGTGATTTTTCCTCTTTTCAGAGGAAATCCTCCAATTGGTTCAAATTTTCGAAAAAATGAAACGCTCTTGGTTTCATCTAAGTGACAGAAAATGATATTTTTCCAGGCAGGACGAGATGTTTTCCTCCCCTTTTCACCAGTTTTCCACTGATTTCTGAGGAATTCAGTCACAGCCCTCCTTATTAATGGCCATGCATCAAATTTCAAGGAGTCGAGAATATTTTTCAAGAAATGATGCCTTTCCCCTATATACATGGTATAACACAGAGCTCTGCTCTAGCAATAAAATTTCTGGCCGAGGGTAAAGAAATTCATTTTGGTGGGAGTTACTTTCCTTGGTACTAAATGCATGTGTAGGTGAATGGTTTCACTCACTAATACAAGTGGGTGCTTGCATGAGGACAGAATTGATATACAAGTTGCAGACTTAAACTATGCACAGCCAGCCCCTCCCTTCCCCTTCTTCTAAATTATAGGATATAAGCATGGCATTTATCCTGAAAATTTCAGAGTCATCGAAGAATTTCCATTCAGAAATGGTGGTCAAATCATAATAACCAGTAACATGCGTGGAAAAGATTCAAACATGAAGCAAAACACTGTCTGGATTCTCATTTTCTTTTTTGAGAAAAGCAACATAAAAATTAAAAACAATGAAGGGATTATGCCAAGGGGAGGTTAAGATATACTGATAAAGACAACTTTGTAACAAAATAAAAATTTTGTACTTTGACAAAAACAAACTAACAAAAAAAAAAAAAAAAAAAAAAAAAAACACAAACGGCTTTAGGAGCACTATTTGTATCTGTACATTATTTTCTTATAAAATCTTTCCTCACTTGAACAACTGTGAACGATACATGAACAAAGAGAAAATTACATTTGTCAGACAAAATTTATGAATATGCCAATCATAACTTACTAGTCGTAAACTGTCATTTAGAATTAAAGCTGATGCGATA
Source organism: Ostrea edulis (assembly GCF_947568905.1). NCBI lineage: Eukaryota > Metazoa > Mollusca > Bivalvia > Ostreida > Ostreidae > Ostrea > Ostrea edulis. The sequence goes on from NC_079172.1 coordinate 41,681,855, forward strand.
CTATGGAATCCTTTGAATTCGTGGGGGTCCAATGTTCGTGGGTAAGCAAAATTTTGCTGGTTCGTAGGGACGTAATTTCGTGGGTAGGTCATACAATGTCACTAGAAAAGACAACTCTACTTGGTTTAAAAAATGTTCAAGGACACGTAAATTCGGGGGTAAGAGTGACTCACGAAATCCACGAACATCAATCCCCCACGAACCATGATGATCCCACAGTAACAAACATAATATCATGAATCCCCTTGTGCATTGTGTCTTCCACTGGCTAAATATCAACATGACTGTCATTCACTTGAACTAGGTGTGGAACTTAATACAGTTCATTATTTCAGTATGTACTAATACGTTTATATAATGCTACATTGCTGTTCAAAACAAATTTAATCAACAGCACTAAAACAGTCAATTTAATGTGGACGAGTCGTATACAAAATGAAAAGTATTGTAAATTGCACAATGTAAATAAAAATGCTTCAATAGATATATATGTATATATTCAATCATTCACACACAACATGAAAACATACTACAAAGGAAAATGTTTGGACAAGGCAATAGAGGCAATAAAATTGAAAAAGAAATGAAGAAATCTTTTTTAACAAGACCACTTGTCCTCTTCACCAGCCGAGGATTTTCGGTCCACTCCCCTCCACATACGGGGAGCAAGCAGAATGGACAAAAAACCCTGGCTCAGTGAGGCTGATTATATGTATGTGTATAGTAAGAGAGAGAGTAAACAAATGTTAATGCTATTCCTTTTGGTTTGATGTACCGGTGTATTCTTCACTAATAAATAAGCAGAGGTGGAAAAACATTTTGGGGGGGGGGGGGGGGGGGGGGGGTGTCTTTTTAAAACCTTCGTGGTGTGTTGTCTCATTATATGCATGAATACAAATACATGCACTGTACATGTATATTCATTTTTGTGGTTTAGCAAAATGAATTTTATCATTTTCAAAGAATGTTCATATATTTGGTCATACCATTGTTTACGCACACCTACATGTAGATCATTCGAGAATGTCGTTACATAGAACAGATTTATACAGCACTTTCACTGAACGAAGGATTTGTTTGCAGTGCCATGGTTTTGAGATACAATGTGGTTTTTATCAGTGATAATAAAAAATACTTTATTAAAAAATGACAATTCATTAAATGAAAAGTCATTTAAAGGGAGGCATAAAAAAGTTAACTGCATTTTGAATTCTTTCAATTCACAACATAAAATTGTGGTATAACACATGAAATGTATTACAGAATCAACAGATTTTTCAGTAAAAGTATTTGTTCACAAACATACATGCACCAGAAAAGTTCTTTGTTCATGAATTGTGTTTTTAAAAATCAGAAATACATACTGTGGTGTTTCTGACACTATTCTATTAAGAAAATCAATAAATACTTATCAAATACATGTTAAATGCTTATATTGAATGCTTTCATCAGTTTTAAAACCCTACACTGAGAATGCACGGTGAGTTATTTACTCCACAGGTTTCCTTTCACAAAGCTTTCCTGTTAATGGTCCCTTATCCTGTGTCGTACTACACTCCTCCCCCTAATATTGCCCCTGGTCTCCGTCACTTCCTGTAATGCTGGGTTCCGGCTGATACTCCTGTATTTCGGCAGTCTTTGTCACTCTCGCCATGAAAGCCACCTGGAAATAACAAGTCTATATGAAGAAAGATAGTGTTTTAAAACCTACCTGTAAACGTGGATATATTTTTACCAACATAAATTTTGTGATATTTGTATGCTGCACCATTCCTGTAAGGCGGGGGTGGATGGAGGGGTGGTGTGCATTGGTTTTTATTTATTTAATTTTTTTGCAAAAATAAAAAGACCTAATTCTGTAATGACTACACATACTTGATTCCTTTATGAGCAGAGGGTTGGGGGTTATAAATAAATTGATTGCCATTTCCTACAGTAAAAATTTGCAAAGATTGCTTTACAAAAACCCTTTCTTAACGTATATAATATTTGCAAGAGGAGATACCAAGTTTCTTAAACAAGAGTTTTTTTCATTTTACATAACACAATTGCACAGATATTGAATTAACCTGACACGTCAGAAAAGGTCTCTCTATGAATAATGAATATATCTATCAGGTGCTCTACCACTAGACTATGTGTATCTGGTTGAGTAGTTTAATCAGCACGTACCATCCACTCGAATATACCATGTGCCATAGAAAATACTGTCATCTAAATGATATAAAATGTTTTCAGTCCCATAATTACAGCAAGAGGCCCATGGGCCACATTGCTCACCTGAGTCAACTTGGCTCATATCTAAAGATTTTCCCAATAGATGTACATGTATATATATATATATATATCGGCTTATAAAACTTTGATCCTTATTGTGGCCCCAACCTACTCCCGGGGGCCGTGATTTTACTAAACATGAATCTGCACTATGTCAGGAAGCTTTCGTGTAAATATCAGCTTTTCTGGCTCAGTGGTTCTTGAGAAGAAAATTTTAAAAGATTTTTCCTATATATTTGTATGTAAAACTTCGATCCCCTATTGTGGCCCCATCATACCCCCGGGGTCCATGATTTTAACAAACTTGAATCTGCACTATGTCAGGAAGCTTTCATGTAAATATCAGCTTTTCTGGCTCAGTGGCTCTTGAGAAGAAGATTTTAAAAGATTTTCCCTGTATATTTGTATGTAAAACTTTGATCCTCTATTGTGGCCCCATACTACCCCCAGGGGCCATTATTTTCACAAACCTGAATCTGCATTATGTAAGGAAGCTTTCATGTAAATTTCAGCTCTTCTGGCCTAGTGGTTCTTGAGAAGAAGATTTTTAAATGACCCCACCCTATTTTTGCATTTTTGTGAGTATCTCCCCTTTGAAGGGGCATGGCCCTTCATTTGAACAAACTTGAAAGCCCTTCATCCAAGGATGCTTTTGGCCAAGTTTGGTTAAAATTGGCCTAGTGGTTCTGGAGAAGAAGTCGAAAATGCAAAAATTTTCCCGACAGACGACAAACAACAGGCAATCAGAAAAGCTCACTTGAGGTTTCAGCTCAGGTGTATGGAGCGCCAAATTAACATAAACTCAAATAATTGAAGATATCTTCAATTATTTAAAGATATCATCAATTCATTTGATGCGCGCAACAATTGAATTAAAGATATCTTCAAATAATTAATGATATCTTCAATTCTGAATTATTGTGCGCATTAATTGAATTGATGATAGCATTAATTCTTCAGCTGAATTGTTGCGCGCTTTAATTGAATTAATGATCTCTTCAAATGAATTAATGATATCAACAATTGAATTGATGCGCGCTACAATTCAATTGAAAAGAGCAATAATTGATATGATGCGCGCATTAATTCATTTGATGAGAGCAATAATTGATTTAATGCGCGCATTAATTCAATTATTGCCCTCTTCAATTGAATTATGATATCTTTAATTCATTTGAAGAGAGCAATAATTCTTTTAGAGAGAGCAACTATATAATTAAAGATATCTTCAATTTAACATATCCACAATTGAATTAATGATATCTTTAATTGAATTGTTGCTCTCTTTAAAAGAATTGATGCGCGCATTAATTCCTTATACAAAAGCACTGTAAATGAATTAAAGATATCTTCAATTGAATTAAAGAGATCATCAAATTATTTATACCGAGCTCTAAATCAATTATTGCGAGCAATATTTCTACTAAATTGATGCTCTCATCAAATGAATTGAAGAGAGCAATAATTGAATTAATGCGAGCATCAAATCTATTGTTGCTCTCATTAATTGAATTAATGCGCGCATCAATTGAATTGAAGAGAGCAATAATTGAATTAATATGCGCATCAAACCAATTATTGCTCTCATTAATTCAATTGATGCGCGCATTAATTCAATTGATGAGAGCAATAATTGAATTGAAGCGCGCATTAATTCATTTGGTGAGAGCAATAATTGATTTAATGCGCGCATTAATTCAATTAAAGAGAGCAATAATAGAATTGATGATATCTTCAAATAATTGAAGATATCTTCAATTATTTGAGTTTATGTTAATTTGGCGCTCCATACAGGTGAGCTAACAAAACCAATAAATCTGAAAATCAAAAGGGATCTCTCTCTTTCTAATCTGAGCATTACCATTATATACTTTAAAACTTTTCAAGTAATCTCTGATAGAATTGATAGAAAAATAACAAATGTCAAAGCTACAGATCAGAAAATTACAAAGGCCAACATAGGGAAATATTATTTTTAACCTGGAGGACAAAGGACGTAACTAGCGTGAAGTGTTGATACGTGTATTGCCTGTGCTAGTAGTGAAGGGTGACAACTTAACAGTGCTCATTTATTATCTTCATTCATCAAAAAATAAACAGCCTGGATCCAACACTTTAAAATCTAAATTGTGATAGATTTTCCTGAAGTTGATACCTTTGGTATGTACATTTATAGAATAATAGTAAAACAAGAGATCCAACACCAGGAGAAATGCAAACTACAGGTTTATTTATTTTGGTTGACAGGTTTTGGCTTAAAAATATTTGACTGAGATGCAAATTGCGAATTCTTTAAGTCCTCATAACACATACCCTACAGCCATATCAGACCTTCTACCGGTAAGTGTTCCTAAAGATTACCATGGATTATCACTCTACTGCACTACAAGATTTCAATTCTGAATTCAGAGACATGTGTACAAACCCAATAACTTTACAGTTCTAAGTCTTCTGAATGCCAGGTAATAATCCTAAGGTTCCAATTTATAAACAAAAGGCCCATGAGCCACATCACTCACCTGAGTCACTTTGGCCCTGCTGTTGCTCAACTGTATCAGTTGATTCTTAAAAGACTTTTTTTTCAATCTTTATTACTATGAAAATTTTTTAATTCCATATTGTGGCCCCATCATAGCCCCTAAGGGTTACAATATAACTGAACTTGAATACAGAACTTCCGGGATGTGCCGGATCAACCGATTAGAAATGACATTTATACAACGCGGTCATGTGATAGTAACCAATTGTAGGGCAAAGTTGACATTGATACAAATGGTGTTGTGCTAGCAGACAGGCTGTAAAGAGCTATACACAGTCCTACGGTGACGATTCAAGTCACTATTGGTGCTTAGTACCTGGGTGTAAATTAGATGGAAGGAAAAATGCACGTTTAGATGCATATCCTTGAATATACCACGTGAAGTTTTACCAATATCCTCAAGATATTCCCTAGATTTATTTCCCTCGCTAACTCGCATAATTTAATCAAATGCATTTTCCTATAAATGGTTGTAGTGATTCCTTTCTTTGAAAGATATCATTTTAATGCAGGAAATTGATAGCAATTGAAGTATTCTATGCTTGTTTACTTAGTTGTTATTGTAATCCGGAAGTGTCGTGCCCTACAAATTACATTCAACACGCGATAAAAGTCAGAGTGGATCCGTATCTCAAAAGTCCCGTATTCACACAACATGGGGATGCCTCAATCCCAGTATGACAAACATGACCTTGCTGTTCCGGAGAAGAAGACGTTTCTAAAGATTTCCTGTATACATGCATTATGTTATTTAAAACACAGATAGACGGACAAAGTTGAAAAGAAAAGTTCAGCTGAGCTAAAAAAAAAACCAACCCACACACATACATTGTACATTTTAAATACAAGTACATGAACTGAATGAGAATTAAAGAAGAAAAAAAATACTAGTATATTCAGTACTGCCTGTCCCAATGTAGTGTTACTTTTGCTTAAAAGATTGTGACTTTTTCTCTGCACATTTCTATTAATTTTAGAATTGAAAAATTCCCTTGTTCATTCACCGCAGTTGTAATTTTCAATCTTTTCACATCACAAGGTACAGATGAACATCAGTATCTCGAACATAATGCATAAATCGAAGTGAGTTGGAAGTCCCAAACACATTTTCTTCATGTGTGTTAACCTCAATATCTCGAACCCTTGGATATTTCAAAGTTTCTTTTTTGGGCCTCATCAAGTTCGAGGTAATTAGGCTTGACTGTAATTTCCAAAAATAAGAAAAAGTAACTCTAAATTTGCACAGGAAGTATTATTTTCCTTTCAAGCAAATGTACATTGAGACGGCAAATCTTCATGCAAACAGTGAATTGTGCTGGTCTGCCATTCATAAGAAATACAAAAAAGCATAACCATGCCGAAAAAAACACCTAGACGAACATTATATATGTATACAAAATTCAGTGATGGATATACCTGCACTACAACTCAATGACTCCTTGGATGGGTAAAGCCTGAAAACTTGCTAGAAGTGGTCTCCTCCAATAGTGGGGAGGAGGGGCATTCCTCGGGGCAAGTAAAATAGGAGGCTACAGGATACTCCCGCACTTTTCCAGGATTTACTTGGTGACTCAAAAACGCCATCTGTTGTCAAAAAAGAGCAGGTTTCAGCAGCAGATGCCATTTTTGAAACACTTCTCAACAAATCTGTAGCTTCATAAAAATGTACTGAATTGCTTGAACAGAATGTAAAGATTTGACGACAGCACACAGGGTGGTTAAATTCCGTAAACCTGCGGTGCTTATATACACAGGTAATTTATACCGGTGTCAAAAGCTCCCTAATCAACACCAGCACATACGCTTCATCAATATTTTCAGCATCTATAAAATTGTTTCCTTCCTGTATATGCAAAGTGTATATTCCAAAATAAGGGCAATTCAATCGAACAGCCTCCCCTACAGCACTTGATTTATGCTGTGTTAGTATGCACATATAGCATTGTTTGTGTGCCTTTGATGTCACATAGCAAGTTACATTCCAGCATGCACACCAGAGGGTAGAACTTCACAATTCTACATGCAAAATGTCTCATGGATAATATGTACCAACTTCACAAATTACATGAAACAAAACATTCATATGCATGTACTGTACAAGTATTTATGGTTAGCCCCTCAACATTTTCTTTGTTGTTTAAACACACACTTGCTGCATGTGTATGTTACAAATGCAAAAATCAGTACAAGACAGTCTGAAGTATAAGACCCCCCCCCCCCTCAAGTTTTTAAACTTGATATGAAATGATTAATTATCAGAGTAAAATTTGAATATGATGTATAATAAAACTATAAAGTCCTGACCTCAAAATTCAAGTGAATACTTTGAAAATAAAATTTCTCTCACGAATACAGCATTTAAGTAAAACCCTAATGAATATACATATCTTAAGCCGGATTATGAATGTTTAAGTCAATTGAACCTGAAAAGAAGAAATTATTAATAGTTTTCCAAATGTGACTTTATGGATAAACAGACTGACAAGTGTGCATACATGTAAGTGTAGATTGTATGCTTTTCATAAGCTACAACTGGCAGTGGGTGCACATGCTTCCGGTTATATAGTTTAATATTTTCTGTTATAGACAGCAAATTTACCTTGATCTGAACTGGGGTCAGCTTCCGTAATGTTTCTCTATCCATTCCAAATACGATGGTATTCATTGCACCTATAATACCAAATGTACACAAAATAACGCTGAACGCGTGAATTATCACTACAGTAAAACCTGTCTATATACAACATGTTTACAGTGAATACTTTACATAACAAACTATAATTCAAAGAATAGCAAATTCTAAACATGATATGAGGATGTGAAACACATCAATTCTATTTGTAGACAAGTTTTAAAATCATGGCAAATTTGACCTTGACATAACTTTGACCTTCATCATCTTGATAATTGATAAAAGAATAAAACAGAATATCAATATTGGTGATCAAAGGTGAAGAAAATTCACAAGTGTTCATTGTAATTGTAATTTTCAGCATTTGAAAATGAAAATTCTTATCCCCTCTCTCTCTCTTTTCTTCTCTTCTCTCTCTCTTTCTTTCTTTCTCTCATAACTATTCAATGTTCAATATTTGATGTTCACTACCAGCTATTATCCAGTGTATGGCATTTTGCACCTGAAAGCTGAAGTTGCTAGTCATTGTTAATAATTCAGAAGAGATACAATTATATGGGTAAGTTGGTATGTAGTAGTTCTTATTTCATTTCCTGATAATTAAATTAGCAGTGAATCTGTTACCATGCAAAGGAGCGGTGAGGGCAGCCAATAGAACGAGTGCAAACACAGGGTCATCAGGTGCTGCTGCGTTCTGTATCCTGTAATGTCAAATGTTTGTTCAATAGATCGAGTAAAAGTGTAACTCTACCAAGGTCGGTTAGTGTTAAAGAACAAAACAGGAAAAGGTATTAATTTCTGGACACCTCTTCAAAATTACTTCTATTTATCATACCATTGATAGATTATGCCATGTCAACAAGATGCCCACAGGCCTTAATGTTCACCTGATTATCTTGAAACAGAGAACATCGTATATAAGTGTTGTGTGTAGATGTTGTGATTGTGCTTTAATACAATGAGAGCTGGATGTCCTCATGGTTATAAAGGATGTTTAACTGATTCTGGTTGTGAGCAATATTAATGCTGAATATGAGCCAATGTGAATGATATCTCTCACTTACAAAGCCGTGGTCCAGAGAAATATCTAACTAACGCTTGACATCAGTCACCATTCAAAACATGGGTTCGAGATGGAGGATGACGCAATACACTAAATTAAATCAGCCAATGAGATTTCTTGTTTCAGATGAAAGTTTTGTATTAAGAACATAAACAGAAAGTAAAAATGGTGTCTCTTGACAAAAACATAATTAAAAAACATCAAAAAGACCATCTGACTGACAACCAAAAGCTGTCAATATCATGCATTAGAGAAGGGAAAGATGTTTTTATAGGGACTAAAACCGGCAGTGGTAAATCACTACCCTACGAGGTTGTACCCATTATTTTGGTACCTTTCTCGACATCATGCGTCGTAACGTAATCAAGAATTCACATTTTTCGTCCTCTAATTGTTGTAGCTTATCATTTGGTCCGTAGTCAATTTTAGATAACTTGTTCAATTTGTTAAAACACAATCGACAAACGTACTTGGACAATCCATCATTTTCATGCAGCTTGTACTCTAAAACTTCTTCTAATTGTTTCTTTAAAGAAAATGAACTCCCGAAAATCAATCTACGGTATCTGTCCAGTGGTAACTGGCTGCAAATTCTACATCATGTTGCCATCGTCATGCATGTTTACTCTTTAGTTTTGTTTTTGACAGATTATCAAAGCTGTTGTCTGATTGGCTCCATACTACAGGTTGTAAACAAATCATATGCTCCGTCTGGAGCCCATGTTTTGAATGGTGACTGATGTCAAGGGTTAGTGCGAAGTAATGAATCAATAACCCTTGGCTTGTGAAGATTACATTTCTTTGATAGGGAGGTTGTGACAAAATTTCAGGGCAACATCTGTATCCATAAGGAAAATATAATCTGGAAAACTCTTTGACCTAGTTTTAACCCTAAGGTAGGTCACAGTGTACCAATCCAGTTGAAATGCAAACTGAACGTATATTCCTCCCCGAGGAAGCTGGCAAATAAATTTCATGGCAATATCTGAATCCTTAATGAAAAATAAGATTGCTACGCACAGCCATATGTTCCCCATCGCTGCAAAAAAAGTTGAAGCACAAAAGTCCCATAACTCCTGTAACATTTGTAGAATTAAATTGCGAAGGAATATAATCAACTAACAATCATGCAAAATTTTAACAAAATCCATACACCAGTCTCTGAGGAGTTGCGTCCACAAAGTGTTCCTATAGCGTAGCATGTACAAATTCAACAAAGTCTCATAACTCCTGTCAAATCTGTCAAATCAAAATGACAGCCCAATATGATCAACTACATAGGGTGAATAACAAACCTACAAAATTTGAACCAAATTCGTTGAGTGGTTTTGGAGGAGTTATGTCCACAAAGTCAAGTGGAACGAACACAAGAACACTGGTATTTCTATGTTTCCTTCTGCGTTGCAGTGGGGACAAAAAGTACAGAAAACTGTTTGACCTACTTTTGGCCCTAAAGTAGGTCACAGACGGACAGACCAATCCAGATGAAATGCATACTGAACTTATTATTTCTCCGAGAGGAAGTTTGTTTCTAAATTTCTGGGCAATATCTGTATATTGAAGAAAAAGTCCAGAAAACTGTCTGACCTACTTTTAGCCCTAAATTAGGTCACAGATGGACAGACTAATTCAGCTGAAATGCCAACTGAACTTATATCCTTCAAGAGGAAGCTTGTGACCAAATTTCGAGGCAACATCTGTATCTGTAATGAAAAAAGTCCGGAAAATGGCTTGACCTACTTTTAGCCATAAAGTAGGTCACGGTTCACCAATCCAGTTGAGATGCAAACTCATTCTTACGCTTCTTGTGGGAGAAGTTGTAACAAAATTAAAAAGCGTTACATGCATCCGTTACAGAAAAAAGTCCGGAAAACATGATCTTGGATAGCCAGCTGGACGCACGGACAGCACCATAACATAATTCGTCCCGTCTAAAGACAGGCATATAAAAATGTGAACAGCTTATAGGCAAGAGACAATGGAAAAATTTTTATCATAAAATGCTCACTCAAGATTTCAGCTGTGGTGAGCTGAAAGAAGGATAACATATTTAGCTTAGAGTACATGTAAAAATGTAAGAACTATATTTCATGACAAATTCTAATTTAAGATGGATTCTTCTCATATTGGAAGCATGCAAAATCTTTCAAAATATACCCATTCTTTTGACTATCAAGTTTTTATTTTTCTCATTCGCTGTTAACAAAACATAGAGAACATATTAAACAAGTATTTAAAATCAATATATACACTTGGTGTCTCAGTTCTTGTGCCAAGCTTAATATAAGGTCATGATGTTAATATTTTCATGCCAGAGGACCTTGAAATTCCATTAGATAAGATATATGCATATTACATTAAGTGTAAGTGTACTAATCATGTATCGTATTGTAATGCCCGAAAGCGCCCTAATTTGGAATGAAGAATCTATCTATCATAATGACTTAAAATGAACTACGGGTATCAGATCATTTAATTGAGAGAAAATGATTTTCAAAATCTTTTAGACAATTTTTGTTTTGTTTTTAGGAATGGGGCATCTAAACTTGCCTCCAGAGGAGAAGCTGCATATAGTTCATAATGTAATGCTTTCCCACAGTTTTGAAAATCTTTCCTTGGAAGAGACAAAAATTATTACTTTTAATTCATAGAATTTTTTACTGCACTGATGATTTCACCAAAATATAGTTCAGCATAATTACAGGATATATTTCCCAGACCCTTTTTAGGCATTAAATGATACAACCATTACTTGGAAAGTGTCATGTGGCTCTATAAACCACATGTTTTAAAACTGAAGAAAATGCATGCACTTATGGAGCACATATTTTAATTTGTCAGAATGTCAAGAAGCCATTATTCTTAAATGCATGTACTCTTTAACATACCTGTTTATGAGAGGAAATATAGAAACAGCCAAATAAATAAATGGATAGGCCCTCAGAGATTTGATGTCATCTTTTAACATAGTTGTCTGTCTTTCACTATCTGGATCATATGTTCCATGCCACGTAGACAGCTAGAAAAAACAAAACCAAAAATATACCGAAAAACAATAACCAAAATATAGTGAAAAACAAGATGTGTTAAACACCATGCCTCTCAGCATCACCAAGTTCGATGTCAAAACTTTGACCTAGATGTGATATACTGTAAATTCCTAAATATGCGCGAGGAATTTACTATTCCATAAATTCACGAGAAACATCACTCACGAAATAAAATCACTCTCTTTTAATTTTATATTGCCAAAATACATGCAAAAACTTGATCAACAGAGCACTCATGAATATATGTTCTCACGATTTGACGCCCATGAGTCATTTCGCGATAATAATAACTCGCGTAAAATAAGGAATCTACAGTATATAACCTTGACCTATTTAAGTCACATAGCTTTAACCTAAAATGTTCAGTTTATCAAATAGATTATTCTCTTTTTTTTGTAGAGATTAAGTTTTGACTAAGATTAAAGTTGCCACCATACAGACAGATGGACAGACCAACCAAAAATAATACACCCCCGCCTTTGATCTCAGAGAAACAACAATTTGATCTCGCTTGTGTTTTAGAATTGTTATCTTATTTCAGATGTACACACAAAGTACCTACCCTCCTGTTAAGTGTGACAATGATGTAAACATATGTCACAACCAAAACTGCAATGGCTATGAACAAAGGGCCGTACCATCTGCAAAATACCATATGATAATATTAATAGTGAATACACTAAATATCATTAATCATATGATTGATTGAATTTACATTGATTAACGTCCCTCTCGAGAATATTTCACTCATATGGAGATGTCACCATTGTCAGTGAAGAGCTGCAAAATTTAGGCCTATGCTTGGCGCTTACGGCCTTTGAGCAGGGAGGGATCCTTATCGTGCCACACCTGCTGTGACACGGGGCCTCAGTTTTTGCGGTCTCAACCAAAGGACCGCCCCATCTAGTCACCTCTTACGACAAGCAAGGGTGTACTGAGGACCTATTCTAACCTGGATCCACACGGGTCATTAATCATAAAATTAATTTAAAAGTGAGATGATTTTTTAATTTAAACAATATATGAAAAGTAAGTGGATGATTCATTATGTACAGTGATTAAGTGTATTATCACATTTTTATAACTCTTTAGTTACTGCTAGATTAAGGTATAATGATCAGGAAAAGCAAGTCCTCTGTAGCAGAGTTGACTTTGTGTTACCATGGTTACACTCACATTCCGAATCTCCAGCCTAGATCGTCTACAATCCAGCTGTAACAAAAGCAAAATAGTTACATAAAACAACAAATTAAAAGGATAAAATGAAAGGCTCAGAGACAGAACAGTTGATATATCAAACCGTTATAATCAATGATTTGATGTCATTTACAGACTCTGTAATATCATGAAAATTGCATCAGCAAATCTGTTTCTACGAGTTTAACACCTTAGGATAAGGATTGAAATTCTAAAAGTCTATTATTAAGAGCAGGTTTGCAGAATCATAAATTGTGAGAGAAAAACCACCCATTACCAGCTGTAATCCTCAGATCGAGATAATAATCTAAAGGCAACCTGTAGGTGTGGATCAGTGTTTATTAAACCATACATACCACCAAGCTCCAGCCGGTCCATAATGGTTCCCTGCGAATGGTAGAAAAGAAATGATGGCAGGCACAATCCATCCAATCACATGAAAGGGTCTACAAAAACAATGACAATCCAACCAATCAGATGAAATTGTCTACAAAAACAATGACAATCTAACCAATCAGATGGAAGGGTCTACAAAAACAAGACAATCCATCCAATCACATGGAAGTGTCTACAAAAACAACAACAATCCAATCAGATTGAAGGGTCTACAAAAAAACAATGACACTAAACTGCAAGTTCATAAAACAAAAGAGGATTTTCACATGATGTAAGTTATCAACCTTTGTTCATCACAACCTGTCTGTAATATTTTACATCAAAAGCTTTCTGAAATTTTGTAATATTCCTACATTGAGGGGCAACGTTTTAAGAAATGTATGTGTATTGTGGGACAACTATGACAACATGGGTGATTTGTATAGTCAGGGAGGCTGTTTAGACAGAAATTATTCCATTGCTATCACAGGAAATTATATCACTTGGGTTCGAATTTACAATTAAAGAGTACTCTTTAAATAACAGTATTTACCAAAGCGATATAACTGACTGTGATAGCTATCACATCCCCCAAAATATAAACAAAATAGACCTTTATTCCTTATATTTATGTTTTGAAATTTGAATTGTTTCCTCTGATGAATAAATAAATATAGAAATAAGTGAAAGCCTAGGTCAATATCGAACAATGAATATATTACAACAGCATAAATTCAATACTGAAATGTAACACTGATCCTTCGTATGGCCAATGTCAAGGTCATAAATTTTGGTACGCAAAGAAAGGTCTTGTGTCAAAGAATACAAATGTGAAATATGAAAGCCCTATCACCAACCATCAAAAGTTATGGCCTATGTTAAAGTTAAATTTTTTGTGGACAGACAGATGAATCTCCGATTACAGGGGCATAAAATATTGGTCAATGTAATTATTAATATATGATTAACACATAGCCATTTTTTTTATTGGCAAGATATCAATCCAATATAGTCGGTAAGTTTTATATACAGAAAATAGGGATTTTAGTCACATGACCCTAGCTTGACACTGCAAAGGTTGGTAAACGTGGACTCAGTATTGAAACTAAATTTCGTTTCAAATAAAATTCTTCAAAGCTTTTCATAACTAAAAATCTTCATCTTATCCTATTGAATATACAGCTTTGCTTTCTACGACAAAGAAACTTGTCTAATCTGCTTGGTACCAGAAAAAGTGTTCTTACATATTAAACAATATCTGGATTATAGAAAGATAAAATTCAAACTTCAGTACCAAAATATGTCTATGGTTTGTACAACAATTCAGTTTGCACAACATTTGGATTAAATGTTAAACAACATTTCTGACTACACAACATTAGGATTAAATATTAAACAACATTTCTGACTGCACAAGATTCGGATTAAATGTTAAACAACATTTCTGATTGCACAACATTCAGATTAAATGTTAAACAACATTTCTGATTGCAGAACATCTGGATTAGATGCAAAACAACATTTCAGTTTGCACAACATCTTAATTAGAAGTTAAGCAAAATTTCTGACAGCACAACATCTGGATTAGACATGTATTCCTATGGTACTTTAGCATGTGTGTACTTACATTTCAAACTTCTCTATATTCTTAGTCTTCACCACATTCATAAATAAATTAAAAGTGATGATGCACACCCAATTCAGTACACACCAGTCTAAAAAAATAATTGTAATTCATTATGTTAAGCAAACAATTTAAATATTAGTCCTGTAACTTAAACCTGTGTGTATAGTTTGGTCCAGAGCATGTTATATCTTTCTAACAAAATCCTTGTTTCTGTTCAGAATCGAGAATAACACATAATTTACAAACTTTAAGCATATTATATATTTTCATATCTGGTATCATCAGGATATTACTTTATTTCATTATTATTGTATGTTAATTACAGTAACTAATGTATCTAATTCATCAGGCTTTATTCTTACCAAAGTAACATAACCACCACGCTTGAAAATCACACATTGGTCCATCAGGACGTATATCTCCCTGGAAACAGATACAAAATAAGCTGCTTTCAGTTTCAGTCAATAGAAAGTTCCCTCCACCACTTAAAATGTTAGATCCCCATCAACAATAGTTCAAAATACAGAAAATATATTCATAGATTTCGGTTTTTATAATTCATATGCAATTTCACTCACCATTAAATAAGCAATGCTGTCAAAGAGAGCAGAAATACTCAGGTATAAGATCAACCGCTACAAAGAGATGAGGGATCATTGTTTAGTGAACAATCTTACTTAGAGAGGAAACAAATATTCATAACCTCATAATCACACGCTTTATTTTCACTCTACAGAGAGCAGATAGCCTCACAGTCACACTCTTTATACCTAGACAATTGACTATTTCACTCTATAGAGAGCAGATAGCCTCTCATCACACTCTTTATACCTAGACAGTTGACTATTTCACTCTATAGAGATCAGATAGCCTCACAGTCACACTCGTTATACCTAGACAATTGACTATTTCACTCTACAGAGATCAGATAGCCTCACAGTCAAACTCTTTATACCTAGGTAATTGACTATTTCACTCTATAGAGAGCAAATTCTATAATAAAAATTTAAATGGTGATGCAATACTAGCTGCAATAATGTATCCCTCTCCGATTTTTTTTTTATTCTGACGTTTTAGGGAGAGGGGGAAAAAGTCGTAGAGGGCTACATTATTGCAGCTAATGCAATACATGTATACTGACAGTTTGATGTACCTGATAAGCGTTTTAAGGTAAATGCTACAGTAAATGTATATTACAGACTCAAACAGCAAAGTTTTTTACCTGTGAAAATGCAACATGCTTTTTGAATAGCCATATCACAACAATCATGAATAAACTGGAAAGAAAAAAAATACATATGAAAATTATGCAAAATAAATTCTATCACCTCAATGTTTTCTCCCTCAAATCACACAGAATCTTTGTTTTTTTCCCAATATTTATTGTACCTTGCAAACCTTTCAATGTAAAGAATTTACTGTTAGATTCTCAGAAATTGCCAGTTCAAATTCAATACTTCCACCCCCACTTGAAGATTTGCTCCTCAGAGCTGTTTTGACAGTTTCATTTACTGCAATTTCAAAATATTTAAAAATGTCTGTCAATTGATAGACACTCAACCAAACAAAATGTTAATCCATGTATGCCTATATTTTTTGAACCAGTTTTATTACATGAAAGATGTTCTAATATTATTTACAATATTTTAAATGCAAAAGAAGATATCCCAACTTCTATGGGCAAGTGGAAAACTGAACTATCTTCATATGGAGTAGATGATATTTCAGTGCAAGATGTGTTTAAAATTTGTTTCAAAACATCTAGTGATTCTTCTGTTCAGTGGCTACAGTTTAGAATTTTACATAGAATTCTTCCTGTTGGTTATTATTTGAAAAACATTAGTGTTAAAACAAAT